>NC_141018.1:13652714-13957978 GCF_052327205.1 Somniosus microcephalus | reverse complement strand
TGCGAAATACCCCTTTAATAATAGAGTATGCAGTGTGAAATACTCCTTTAATATCAGAGAAAACAGTGTGAAATACTCCTTTAATATCACAGTAAACAGTGTGAAATACCCCTTTAATAACAGAGAAAACAGTGTGAAATGCCCCTTTAATAACAGAGTAAACAGTTTGAAATACCCTTTTAATATCACAGTAAACAGTGTGAAATACTCCTTTAATAACTGAGTAAACAGTGTGAAATACACCTTTAATAACAGAGTAAACAGTGTGAAATACCCCTTTAATATCAGAGTAAACAGTGTGAAATGCCCCTTTAATATCAGAGTAAACAGTTTGAAATACCCTTTTAATATCACAGTAAACAGTGTGAAATACTCCTTTAATAACAGAGTAAACAGTGTGAAATACCCCTTTAATATCAGAGTAAACAGCGTGAAATACCCATTTAATATCAGAGTAAACAGTGTGAAATACTCCTTTAATATCAGAGTAAACATTGCGAAATACCCCTTTAATAATAGAGTATGCAGTGTGAAATAACCCTTTAATAACAGAGTAAACAGTGTGAAATACTCCTTTAATATCAGAGTAAACAGTGTGAAATACCCCTTTAATAATAGAGTAAGCAGTGTGAAATACTCCTTTAATATCAGAGTAAACAAATATCACAGTAAACAGTGTGAAATACCCCTTTAATAACAGAGAAAACAGTGTGAAATGCCCCTTTAATAACAGAGTAAACTGTTTGAAATACCCTTTTAATATCACAGTAAACAGTGTGAAATACTCCTTTAATAACTGAGTAAACAGTGTGAAATACACCTTTAATAACAGAGTAAACAGTGTGAAATACCCCTTTAATATCAGAGTAAACAGTGTGAAATGCCCCTTTAATATCAGAGTAAACAGTGTGAAATACCCCTTTAATATCAGAGTAAACATTGTGAAATACCCGTTTAATATCAGAGTAAACAGTGTGAAACACCCCTTTAATATCAGAGTAAACAGCGTGAAATACACCTTTAATATCAGAGTAAACAGTGTGAAATACCCATTTAATATCAGGGTAAACAGTGTGAAATACCCCTTTAATATCAGAGTAAACAGCGTGAAATACCCATTTAATATCAGAGTAAACAGTGTGAAATACTCATTTTAATAACTGAGTAAACAATGTGAAATACTCCTTTAATATCAGAGTAAACAGTGCAAAATAACCCTTTAATAACAGAGTAAACAGTGTGAAATACTCCTTTAATATCAGAGTAAACAGTGTGAAATACTCCTTTAATATCACAGTAAACAGTGTGAAATACCCTTTTAATAACAGAGAAAACAGTGTGAAATGCCCCTTTAATAACTGAGTAAACAGTGTGAAATGCCCCTTTAATACGAGTAAAAAGCATGAAATACCCCTTCAATACAAGTAAACAGTGTGAAATACCCTTTTAATAACTGAGTAAACAGTGTGAAATACCCCTTTAATAACAGAGTAAACTGGCGGGAAATACCCCATTAATATCAGAGTAAACAGTGTGAAAAGCCCGTCTAATAACAGAGTAAGCAATGTGAAATACCCCTTTAAGATGAGTATACAGTGAGAAATACCCCTTTAATAACTGAGTAAACAGTGCAAAATACCTCTTCAATATGGGTAAACAGTTAAAGCACCCCTTTAATAACCCAGTAAACAGTGTGAAATTCCCCATTAATATCACAGTAAACAGTGTGAAATACTCCTTTAATAACAGAGTAAACAGTGTGAAATACCCCTTTAATATCAGAGTAAACAGTGTGAAATACACCTTTAATATCAGAGTAAACAGTGTGAAATACCCCTTTAATATCAGAATAAACAGTGTGAAATACACCTTTAATATCAGAGTAAACAGTGTGAAATACCCATTTAATATCAGAGTAAACAGTGTGAAATACCCCTTTAATATCAGAGTAAACAGTGTGAAATACACCTTTAATATCAGAGTAAACAGTGTGAAATACCCATTTCATATCAGAGTAAACAGTGTGAAATTCCCATTTAATATCAGAGTAAACAGTGTGAAATACCCCTTTAATATCAGAGTAAACAGCGTGAAATATCCCTTTAATAACAGAGTAAACAGTGTGAAATACTCCTTTAATATCAGAGTAAACAGTGTGAAATACCCCTTTAATAACCCAGTAAACAGTGTGAAATTCCCCATTAATATCACAGTAAACAGTGTGAAATACTGCTTTAATAACAGAGTAAACAGTGTGAAATACCCCTTTAATATCAGAGTAAACAGTGTGAAATACACCTTTAATATCAGTGTAAACAGTGTGAAATACCCATTTAATATCAGAGTAAACAGTGTGAAAATACCCATTTAATATCAGAGTAAACAGTGTGAAATACCCCTTTAATATCAGAGTAAACAGCGTGAAATATCCCTTTAATAACAGAGTAAACAGTGTGAAATACCCCTTTAATAACCCAGTAAACAGTGTGAAATTCCCTATTAATATCACAGTAAACAGTGTGAAATACTCCTTTAATAACAGAGTAAACAGTGTGAAATACCCCTTTAATATCAGAGTAAACAGCGTGAAATACCCATTTAATATCAGAGTAAACAGTGTGAAATACTCCTTTAATATCAGAGTAAACATTGGCGAAATACCCCTTTAATAATAGAGTAAGCAGTGTGAAATACTTCTTTAATATCAGAGTAAACAAATATCACAGTAAACAGTGTGAAATACCCCTTTAATAACAGAGAAAACAGTGTGAAATGCCCCTTTAATAACAGAGTAAACAGTTTGAAATACCCTTTTAATATCACAGTAAACAGTGTGAAATACTCCTTTAATAACTGAGTAAACAGTGTGAAATACACCTTTAATAACAGAGTAAACAGTGTGAAATACCCCTTTAATATCAGAGTAAACAGTGTGAAATGCCCCTTTAATATCAGAGTAAACAGTTTGAAATACCCTTTTAATATCACAGTAAACAGTGTGAAATACTCCTTTAATAACAGAGTAAACAGTGTGAAATACCCCTTTAATATCAGAGTAACAGCGTGAAATACTCCTTTAATATCAGAGTAAACAGTGTGAAATACTCCTTTAATATCACAGTAAACAGTGTGAAATACCCCTTTAATAACAGAGAAAACAGTGTGAAATGCCCCTTTAATAACAGAGTAAACAGTTTGAAATACCCTTTTAATATCACAGTAAACAGTGTGAAATACTCCTTTAATAACTGAGTAAACAGTGTGAAATACACCTTTAATAACAGAGTAAACAGTGTGAAATACCCCTTTAATATCAGAGTAAACAGTGTGAAATGCCCCTTTAATATCAGAGTAAACAGTTTGAAATACCCTTTTAATATCACAGTAAACAGTGTGAAATACTCCTGTAATATCACAGTAAACAGTGTGAAATACCCCTTTAATGTCAGAGTAAACAGTGTGAAATACCCTTTTAATATCAGAGTAAACAGTGTGAAATATCCCTTTAATGTCAGAGCAAACAGTGTGAAATACCCCTTTAATATCAGAGTAAAGAGTGTGAAATACCCCTTTAATAACTGAGTAAACAGTGTGAAATAACCCTTTAATAACTGAGTAAACAGTGTGAAATACCCCTTTAATAACTGAGTAAACAGTGTGAAATACCGCTTTAATATCAGAGTAAACAGTGTGAAATACCTCTTTAATAACAGAGTAAACAGTGCGAAATACCCCTTTAAATCAGAGTAAACAGTGTGAAATACCCCTTTAATAACTGAGTAAACTGTATGAAATACCCCTTTAATATCAGAGTAAACAGCGTGAAATATCCCTTTAATATCACAGCGAAGAGTTTGACGTGGCCCGTTTAATGTCAGCGTAAAGAAGCAGCAAAAGATATCTTTAATATCAGAGCTCACAGTGGGAAATCTATACCTTTAAATACAATGTAAACATACGAAATGTGCCTTTAACTACAGGAAAACAAGGTGGGAATGCCCCTTAATATCAGAGTGAGCAGTGTGAAATACCCCTTAATAACAAAGTAAACTGTATTAAATATGCCTTTAATAAAAGACAAAATCGTGCATAATACTCCTTTAATATCAGAGCAAAGAGTGTGAGATACCTGTTTACTACCAAAGTAAAAGGAGTGAAATTGCCCTTTAATAAGAGAGTAAACAGTGTGAAATATAGCTTTAATATCAGAGTAAAGAGTGTGAAATACACCTTTAGCATCAAAGTACACAGTATGAAATATAGCTTTAATATCAGAGCAAGCAGTGGGAAATCGAACTTTAATAGGCTGGAATTTGCAGTCAGCGGTGAAGTGACGGTGCTCGCTGCTGTCCTCGAAGAAAGCTGCCCACAAAGATCGAGCGATCTCTGGGTCGTCGATTTCAGCTCTCCAGACCTTTGTTTGAATCTGGCGCCAAATCAAGCGAATCTCCAGCGTCCAGCAACAGTGATGTCATCAAGCAGGCTAAGCAGCCAATCGCATTGAAGAATTCTCACAGACAGCAAACCAGGAAGTAAAATGCATTGATTATCCTTCACTTTTCATACATTTTACAGAGAGCGAAATAAAGATTGGGACATACACATAGGATTAAGGTAGAAGCTGAAATTTCATAAACAAACTTTTAAAAAATATATTATTTTAATAACAGTGTATTTCTTAACATATTAATGGAAAAATTTGACAGTCCACAAATATAAAATTAGATTTTCAGGGCCAGAACGGTTGTTCAGTAGTCAAAACGCCATTAAATACCCAGTAGCATGGTGTCAGTCGGGCTCAGTTACAGCACTCTCGCCTCTGACTCAGAAGTTGTGGGTTCAAGTCCCAGTCCAGGGACTTGAGCACAAATATCTAGGCCAACACTCCAGTGCAGTACTGAGGGAGTGCTGCACTGTCGGAGGTGCCGTCCTTCAGATGAGATGTTAAACCGAGGCCCCGTCTGCTCTCTCAGGTGGACGTAAAAGATCCCATGGCACTATTTCGAAGAAGAGCAGGGGAGTTATCCCCGGTGTCCTGGCCAATATTTATCCATCACTAAAAACAGATTGTCTGGTCATTATCACATTGCTGTTTGTGGGAGCTTGCTGTGCGCAAATCGGTTGCTGCGTTTCCTACATTACAACAGTGACTCCACTTCAAGAAGAACTTCATTGGCTGCAAAGCGCTTTGGGACGTCCAGAGGTCGTGAAAGGCGCTATATAAATGCAAATCTTTCTTTCTTTTTTGGTTGGGGGGGGGCGGGGTGCTGCGCGTTAACAGTGATATTCCAGCGTAATAGAGGAAGTTTACGTCCTTCAGTGTGATTTCAACTGATTTCCGGCTCTGGGGAGTTCTACAGCGCAACCTGTGGCAGAGCAGGGAATGAGCGCTGGCAACTTCAGGATTTCCGCGTTTTTCTGCACATGCGCTAGATCTTGAGGTTGCTGTCAGTGTCAGAGGGGTAATGCCAGTGAACGCTAACAGTTTCACCATCATTACCACCGCAAAATCCGGGCCAATATCACAATAAACAGTGTGAAATGCACTTTTGATAACAGATTAGACAGTGTGGTATGTGCCTTTAATAACAGAGTAAAGAGTGTGAATATACCTTCAATAACAGAGTAAACAGTGTGAAATACCTTCATAATATTACAGTAAAAAGTGCAAAATTATGCCTTTAAATTAGGAGTAAACTGAGTGAAATGTTTCTTTAATATTAGATTAACAGTGTGATATATACCTTTAAAATCAAAGTGAAAAGTGCGAAATGTACTTTTAATATCGGAGCAATCCGTGTGAAATACCCTTTTGAATTAGGAGTTAACAGAGTGAAATGTATCTTTAATAACAAAATATCCATGTGAAATGTGCCTTTAAGTACAGGAAATCAAAGTGGGAAATGCCCCTTTAATAACATGTAACCAGTGCAAAATACCCCTTTAATATTAGAGTAAACAGTATGAACTGCACATTTAATATCATAGAATCATAGCATGGTTACAGCACAGAAGGAGACCATTCAGCCCGTCGAGCCCGTGCCGGTTCTCTGCAAGAGCACATCAGCTAGTCCCACTCCCCTGCCCTTTCCCCGTAGCCCTGCAAATGTTTTTCTTTCAGGTACTTATCCAACTCACTTTTGAAAGATAAGATTGAGTCTGCCTCCACCACCCTTTTAGGCAGTACATTCCAAATCTCAACCACTTGCTGAGTAAAAAAGTTTGTTCTTATGTCACCTTTGGTTCTTCTGCCAATCACCTTAAATCTGTGTCCTCGGGTTCTCGACCCTTCTGCCAATGGGGACAGTTTCTCTCTATCTACTCTGTATAGACCCCTCATGATTTTGAACACCTCTAACAAATTTCCTCTCAACCTTCTCCGCTCTAAGGAGAACAACCCCAGCTTCTCCAGCCTATCAATGTAACTGAAGTTCCTCATCCCTGGAATCATTCTCATCAATCTTTTCTGCACCCTCTCTAAGGCCGTCACATCCTTCCTAAAGTGTTGTGCCCAGAATTGGACACAATACTCCAGTTGGGGCCGATCCAGTGTTTTATAAAGGTTCATCATAATTTCCACGCTTTTGTACTCTATGCCTCTATTTGTGAAGCCCAGGATCCCGTAAGCTTTTTAACCGCTTTCTCAACCTGCCCTGCCACCTTCAACGATTTGTACACATATACCTCCAGGTCCCTCTGTTCATGTTCCCCTTTTAGGATTGTACCCTTTAGTTTATATTTCCTCTCCTCATTCTTCCTACCAAAATGTATTACATCACACTTTTCTGCGTTAAATTTCATCTGCCATGTGTCCGCCCATTCCACCAGCCTGTCTATGTCTTCCTGAAGTCTAGCACTATCCTCCTCACTGTTCACTATATTTCCAAGTTTTGTGTCCTCTGCAAATTTTGAAATTGTGACCTGTATACCCATATCCAAGTCATTAATATATATCTGAGTAAACATTGGAAAATATACAATTAATAACAAGGTAAACATGTGAAGTGTGCCTTTAAGTAAAGTGAGAAATGCCCCTTTAATAATAGCATAAACAATGCGAAATACCCCTTTAATAGCAGAGTAAACAGCGTGTAATAAAATACTGGGCAATACCCCTTTAAGAAAGGAAAACAAAATCAGAGCAAAGTATGAAATATCCCTTTAATAACAGAATAAAAAGGGTGAAATACCCTTTAATATTAGAGTAATCAATGTGAAATTCCCCTTTAATAACAGAGTAAACAGTATGTAATAAACAAACTGGGAAATACTCCTTAAATCAGCCAAAAAAGCATTGGCAAGATTTCAGGTCATGGAGGAATTCTCGTGTTAGAATTTGTAAAGTTTAATTTTTGGAGATTACAGTACATGTGTAAATTAATTGTTATAGAACTTATTAAACAAATGAATTGTGCCTACACCTAGATTTTTTTTGCTAACCTACATTGCACTGGTTTAATTAGCCTTATCCAGATTTGCTTTAGCTCTCCTTAACATTATAACTTTCCTGTGTAGAATAATTCAGATCCCCAGGCTGACTTCAAATGATTCAAATTGCTTCCTGTAGCAGTCACAATTCCAATCAAGTGAGATTTTGATGAAACTATGTGAATCTGCTCTGTACATACTCCACATTAGACCAGCTATTTGCTGCCTTTTTTTTGACAAGCTGTGTTAAAAATAAAAAGGTTCTTTGAAGTAGATTCTGCCCTTGATAATACTTGGACAGCTAATTTTAATGAGTTTAGCATTTTCTGCACCTATCTCCGGTCTCTATTGAAATCTGCTACAAAAGAGGACTGCCCATATTAGTTAAAGCAGGGCTGTCTGTACCGAAAACCGCTCGCAGGGTCCCTAATGCTGGAACCCACTCACCACCTTAGTGCCAGCTTGCATATTCTGAAGTAGATTTAAATACAGAAAAAAAAATGACGGAAACCCACAATTGCTCCAATTATTAGAGCGATGGATTCAGTTTATTAATGCTTCACATTCTTAACTTCTAAAAGGCTAATCTCACTTGGTTAGCTGCGTGGGTGTGTGTGTGTCTGTGCGTGGACAGCCTGTGTTTGATTCTATGTGATCCGTGTGTGTGTCTTCACACGTATGTGAGTGCGTGCGTAAATGTGTGTGCATGCGTACCACTACTTTCGTATGACGGGAGAAGCTTATTATGGGATGTCTAGTTTGACTCTCCGTTCGACGGCCTCCTGAGATGCCGAGTGGAGAAATGAGGCGCCTCCCGCAACAGATCTCAGTGGGCAGGTTGATGTGATGTGTTCTATGGTCTGGGACTCATGGCCACAGTCGCACCTCGGGTCGTCCCTCATCTTCCACTTGGGGAGCAGGCGGCCGCACCGCCCATGCCTTGTGCGGATTGGGTTGAGCGCCATCCATTGTCTCCGAGGGAGGTCGAAGCCAGGGACCTCTGCTGTTGGCTCAGTGATGAGGTGTTGGGTCTTTATGTTGCGTGGGTCCCACGATTCCGTCCATCTGGAGAGTGGGTCGATCCCCGCTGCATGTATATTGGCTGCTGCTTCCCAGAATGGCCGGCATGATTTAAAACGCTTTTGTGGTGGATTTTTCAAGTCATCGTCAATGGGAAGGTCGAAGTAGCATACAAGGCTACGGACCAAGTGCTAGAAAATAGGATTAGAATAGACAGGGCTTGATGGCCAGCGTGGACACGATGGGCCGAAGGGCCTCTTTCTGTGCTGTATAACTCTATGGGGGTGATTTTCATTCAGAAGTCGGGAAGGAGGCGGGACTACAACTTTCAGGGTTGTAGTCCCGCCTCCATCGAGATGCGGCCAATCCACGCAATTTTAACTTGATTGACCTTGTTGAGCCCGCCCAGCGGGCTAAGCAGGCCAATTAAGGGCCACCCGGCAACAGGTGGCATCGCAGACTGAAATTTCATCTGTCAAGACGTTTTGACAAATGAAATATCAGTGTTTCACAGCTGTTTGAAGCTGACAAACACTGACAGTCTTACTTCTAACCTGAGTCCTTCTACACAGGCTCAGCTAGAAATCTCACCGGCACAGAAAGCTGCAGGCTGTCACTTTTGACTGATCGCAGCCATTCTGCTTTCTGTGCCGGCTGACTGATGGACTCCCAAAGCCTAGAGGAAGGAAGGCTGAAAAGGTAAGTACAGGTAATTTAAACTTCTTTACACACTTTAGACACACCAAACACACTTACCTTTGCACTCATGCACCCATCACTCACCTGAACACCGACATCTCAACCCCTCCAAGTCCTTCAACCCAACGACTCCTCTAACTTGGCGTGGTTTGGAGCCGTCGGGATTCCCACACTTCAAGCTTTAAAATAGGGATTAGGCTAAAAACTGCCTGTTAATTACCTGTTAACAGGCAGTTAATTGGCACTAATCCCTTCCCGCCTCGGGTAGGCGGGTCCCAGTGCGGGGTGGGTACCCGCCTCCTTTGAAACTTACATGGAGGCGGGACGGTGTCGGGACCCCCAAATTCGGGACTTTAGCCCCCTGCACGCCTCCAATCCCAACTCCACGGGTCAGTTAAAATCAACCCCTATGACTCTATGGGGGAAAAATTCAGTTGGTTTGCGCCTCCCGTTAGCACCTTAAGAGGGCGCTAATGGGGCACAAAGCTCATGAAATTGACCAGATATTTTGCGGCAGCGCTAAACACTACCGCCACCATCTCCTACGCCTGCAGATCGTGACGTCAGTCGAGTGTGCAACACCCCAGTAGCGCCCTGGAGCAGATGTTGAGTGGCGTCTCCTGCCTTACCGTCTGTCGCTAGCAACGATAGGTTGAGGGGAGCATTTTGCCGTCGGGAAGGGACTGGGGGAGCGCTAATTAAAGGCGACCGCTTCCTGTCTTTTTTTGTTGGTGACATTTTTTGCACCACGCATTCTGAGAGAGAGAGAGAGAGACTTCTGGAGAGATTCAACGCTGTGTGAAGGAGTTTTGGGTACTGAGCAGCACTTTGCGGGTTCATTTTGATTTGCCCTTGCATCGATTTAGAAGAGACTATGGGGGCTGCACTCTGAGCTCTTTCCCTGGGCCTCTCCATTGTTCTTTCCAGCAGATTTGATGTACAGGTCTCTCCAGGCTGAGATTCAAGGCTGCAATGAGCAGGATGTGGATGGAGAGCAAGATCGACCCTCCCCTTTAAGAACTGGCCGGCGCCAGTGTGTCTGTGTTCCATTGCTGACTGACATCACATGAGCTTCGCCAGCGCTCTGAGGTAGTGCCTCGCTCCTTGGCCTTTGCGCCTTAAGAGAGGTGTGTAGCGGCTGATTTAGCGCTCCAATCACCTCCGGGGCGATAAAAGCCAAGTTTGCAGTTGGAGGCGATAATTAATGCCAGGCGCTAAACTTTGCGCACGGCCGATGATTGCGCCCCAAATAGGGCGATACTGAATTTTTCCCCTTATGTCTCTATGAAGTTGCTCAATATTTTTTCCATTTCACAGAGCACGGTGGTATTGTGGCGAATGGCAGGCAGGGCAATGTTGGACAGCACCGGCAGCCACTCAGTTGGAGTAGACTTTAGGCATCCCTGACACCGTCCTCATGGCGGTGTTTAGCTGCAAGTCCATGATCTTCGTGTGGTGGTTGGAAGGCAATGAGGCAGATCAGTATTATGCACCAGTGTGAAATAGGGCAACAGTTGTGGTGCAAAGTGTTATAGCTGTACTCACCCAACGAGATTCCGGAGAGGGTCACCCTGGATTTTACATTTTGGCCGGGGTTGGTGAGATGAGCTCGATAGGTGAGAGTCCTATCGAGGGTGACATGATTATGTGCATGTGTGCAAGTGTATGTGTGTGACTTCACTAACATGTGTGTATTCATTTGTTCCAACTGAATTGACCAATAGTTCAGGCAACATTTAAAGAAACTACCTTGCTGCCTGACGCGAGGTGCAATGAAAAGAAGCTGCGATAGACAACAGGCGAAGTTCACACTCAAGGGACAGGCAGTAAAAGACAATCAAGGAGTAAACCAGAGTTCAAGGGATTGATACTCTGTTCTGGGATTGATACTCTGCTCTGGGAATTGATACTCTGTTCTGGGGGATTGATAATCTGTTCTGAGGGTTGATAATCTGTCCTGAGGATTGATACTCTGTTCTGGGATTGATACTCTGTTCTGGGACTGATACTCTGTTCTGGGATTGATACTCTGTTCTGGGATTGATATTCTGTTTTGGGATTGATACTCTGCTCTGTGAATTGATACTCTGTACTGAGGATTGATACTCTGTTCTGGGATTGATACTCTGCTCTGGGAATTGATACGCTGTTCTGGGGATTGATACTCTGTTCTGGGATTGATACTCTGTTCTAGGGATTGACACTCTGTTCTGGGATTGATACTCTGTTCTGCGATTGATACTCTGCTCTGGGAATTGATACTCTGTTCTGGTGATTGATACTCTGTTCTGGTGATTGATACTCTGTTCTGGGGATTGATACTCTGTTCTTGGGATTGATACTCTGTTCTGGGGATTTACACACTGTTCTGGGGGATTGATGCTCTGTTCTGGGATTGACACTCTGTTCTGGGGATTGATACTCTGTTCTGGGGATTGATACACTTTTCTGGGAATGATACTCTGTTCTGGGATTGATACTCTGTTCTGGGGGATTAATGCTCTGTTCTGGGATTGATACTCTGTTCTGGGATTGATATTCTGTTCTGGGGATTGATACTCTGTTCTGAGGGATTGATACTCTGTTCTGGGATTGATACCCTGTTCTGGGGATTGATACTCTGTTCTGAGGATTCATACTCTGTTCTGGGGATTGATACTCTTGTAGGAGTCTACGTACTCCTAACAAAATATACTGAACTCGGAGAGGTTCAACAGAAAAGGTTTAATTGTTGAGACCACATGTTGCACACAAAAATGGCGTCAGAGCTTACACCAAGTCTGACTGCTTTTCACCAGTCCCCAGCTTTGACTGCTCCTCCCCCGCGCTGGGCTTAACTATGTTGCATATCGAGTTTCTTAAAGGTGTGATCCTTCTTAAAGGCATGATGCCTGATTTATAGTCTACTGACCAAAAAGGGGATTGTAACCTTTCTGTGATCGGTACGTCACACTCTGTTCTGAGGGATTGATACTCTGTTCTGGGGATTGATACTCTGCTCTGGGATTGATACACTGTTCTGGGGATTCATACTCTGTTCTGGGGGTTGATACACTGTTCTGGGGATTCATACTCTGTTCTGGGGATTGATACTCTGCTCTGAGGATTGATACTCTGTTCGGGGATTGATACTCTGTTCTGGGGGATTGATGCTCTGTTCTGGGATTGATACACTGTTCTGGGATTCATACTCTGTTCTGGGGATTGATACTCTGTTCTGAGGATTGATACTCTGTTCTGGGATTGATAATCTGTTCTGGGGATTGATACACTTTTCTGGGATTGATACTCTGTTCTGGGAATGATACTCTGTTCTGGGGTTGATACACTGTTCTGAGGATTGATACTCTGTTCTGGGATTGATAATCTGTTTTGGGGATTCATACTCTGTTCTGGGATTGATACTCTGTTCTGGGGGATTGATACCCTGTTCTGGGTTTGGTACTCTGTTCTGGGGATTGATACTCTGTTCTGGGGATTGATACCCTGTTCTGAGGGATTGATACTCTGTCCTGGGATTGATACCCTGTTCTGAGGATTGATACTCTGTTCTGGGATTGATACTCTGTTCTGGGATTGATACCCTGTTCTGGGATTGATACTCTGTTCTGGGGATTCATACTCTGTTCTGGGGATTGATACTCTGTTCTTAGGGATTGATACTCTGTTCTGGGGATTGATAATCTGTTCCTGGGATTGATACTCTGTTCCAGGATTGATACTCTGTTCTGGGGGATTGATAATCTGTTCTTGGGATTGATACTCTGTTCAGGGATTGATACTCTGTTCTGGTGATTGATACTCTGCTCTGGGGAATCATATTCTGTTCTGGGGATTGATACTCTGTTCTGGGGATTCATACTCTGTTCTGCGGATGGATACTCTGTTCTGGGATTGATACTCTGTTCTGGTGATTGATACTCTGTTCTGGTGATTGATACTCTGTTCTGGGGATTGATACTCTGTTCTGGGGATTGATACTCTGTTCTGAGGATTTACACACTGTTCTGGGGGATTGATGCTCTGTTCTGGGATTGACACACTGTTATGGGGATTGATACTCTGTTCTGGGGATTAATACTCTGTTCTCGGGATTGATACTCTGTTCTGGGATTGATACTCTGATTTGGGGATTGATACTCTGTTCGAGGGATTGATAATCTGTTCTGAGGATTGATACTCTGTTCTGGGGAGTGATACTCCGTCCTGGGGATTGATACTCTGTTCTGGGGATTGATACTCTGTTGTGGGGATTCATACTCTGTTCTTGGGATTGATACTCTGTTCTGGGATTGATACTCTGTTCTGGGGATTGAAAACCTTTTCTAGGGATAGATAATCTGTTCTGGGGATTGATGCTCTGTTCTGGGGGATTGATAATCTGTTCTTGGGATTGATACTCTGTTCTGGGATTGATACTCCATTCTGGTGATTGATACTCTGCTCTGGGGATTCATATTCTGTTCTGGGGATTGATACTCTGTTCTGGGGATTGATACTCTTTTCTGGGGATTGATACTCTGTTCTGGGGATTGATACTCTGATCTGGGGATTGATACTCTGTTCTAGGGATTGATAATCTGTTCTGGGGATTGATAATCTGTTCTGCAGATTGACACTCTGTTCTGGGGGATTGATACTCTGTTCTGGGTTTGATACTCTCTTCTGGGGATTGATACGCTGTTCTAGGGATTGATACTCTGTTCTGGGGTTGATACTCTGTTCTGGGGATTGATACTCTGTTCTGGGGAATTGATACTCTGTTCTGGGGATTGATACTCTGTTCTGGGATTGATCCTCTGATCTGGGGATTGATACTCTGTTCTAGGGATTGATAATCTGTTCTGGGGATTGACACTCTGTTCTGGGGGATTGATACTCTGTTCTGGGTTTGATACTCTCTTCTGGGGATTGATACTCTGTTCTGTGGATTGATACTCTGTTCTGGGTTTGATACTCTGTTCTGGGGATTGTTACTCTCTTCTGGGGAATTGATACTTTGTTCTGGGGATTGATACTCTGTTCTGGGATTGATACTCTGATCTGGAGATTGATACTCTGCTCTGGGAATTGATACTGTGTTCTGGGGATTGATACTCTGTTCTGGGATTGATACTCTGTTCTAGGAATTAATATGCTGTTCTGTGGATTGATACTCTTATCTGGGATTGAAACTATGTTCTGGGGATTGATACTCTGTTCTGGGATTGATACTCTGTTCTGCGATTGATACTATGCTCTGGGAATTGATACTCTGTTCTGGGGGATTGATACTCTGTTCTGGGGATTGATACTCTGTTCTGGGGATTGATACTCTGTTCTGGGATTGATACACTGATCCGGGGATTGATACTCTGTTCTAGGGATTGATAATCTGTTCTGGGGATTGACACTCTGTTCTGGGGGATTGATACTCTGTTTTGGGTTTGATACTCTCTTCTGGGGATTGATACTCTGTTCTGGGGATTGATACTCTGTTCTGGGTTTGATACTCTGTTCTGGGGATTGATACTCTGTTCTGGGGAATTGATACTTTGTTCTGGGGATTGATACTCTGTTCTGGGATTGATACTCTGATCTGGGGATTGCTACTCTGCTCTGGGAATTGATACTGTGTTCTGGGGGTTGATACTCTGTTCTGGGATTGATACTCTGTTCTAGGAATTAATACGCTTTTCTGGGGATTGATACTCTGTTCTGGGATTGATACTATGTTCTGGGGATTGATACTCTGTTCTGGGATTGATACTCTGTTCTGCGATTGATACTATGCTCTGGGAATTGATACTCTGTTCTGGGGGATTAATACTCTGTTCTGGGGATTGATACTCTGTTCTGGGGATTGATACTCTGTTCTGGGATTGATACTCTGATCTGGGGATTGCTACTCTGTTCTAGGGATTGCTAAACTATTCTGGGGTTTGACACTGTGTCCTGGGGGATTGATACTCTGTTCTGGGGATTGATACTCTGTTCTGTGGGATTGATACTCTGTTCTGGGGATTGATACTCTGTTGTGGGATTGATACTCTGCTCTAGGAATTGATATGCTGTTCTGGGGATTGATACTCTGTTCTGGGGAATTGATACTTTGTTCTGGGGATTGATACTCTGATCTGGGGATTGATACTCTGCTCCTGGAATTGATACTGTGTTCTGGGGATTGATACTCTGTTCTGGGATTGATACTCTGTTCTAGGAATTAATACGCTGTTCTGGGGATTGATACTCTGTTCTGGGATTGATACTATGTTCTGGGGATTGATACTCTGTTCTGGGATTGATACTCTGTTCTGCGATTGATACTATGCTCTGGGAATTGATACTCTGTTCTGGGGGATTAATACTCTGTTCTGGGGATTGATACTCTGTTCTGGGGATTGATACTCTGTTCTGGGATTGATACTCTGTTCTGGGATTGATACTCTGATCTGGGGATTGCTACTCTGTTCTAGGGATTGCTAAACTATTCTGGGGATTGACACTGTGTTCTGGGGGATTGATACTCTGTTCTGGGGATTGATACTTGATGCGCTATCAATTACTCATAAAAGACTGAGAGTTAGAAGAGTAACCAAAGGCTTTTATTAACAACAGAATGGAGGTCTGCCTCGCGTGGTCGACCGGTCCATGATACTAAGGGCTGGGGAGCAGTCACCTTTATACTAGGACTTGTGGGAGGAGTCAGCCGAGGCATGTCCAGGCATGTACACAGTGGAATACAAACAGGACAAACAGGAATACAAACAGTGGTTTACCACATTCACCCCTTGTTTAAAATTGAGTCCGGCGGGGTGAAGTGTATTAAAAGTTAGTGTATTGGAGTCTCTCCGGAGGTCTTGTCTGCCGCTGTGATCTGCGTGGCGACGGCAGGGGTAGTGAAGTTTCCGGCGTCGAGTCCAGCGTAGGCTGTGGCACAGGCGTGTCGTCCTCGTAGATGTCGAGCGGGTCACGGGGCCCAGGCCTGCCGTCTGCTGGGGCTGGATATCGGATCGTGGGGGGGGGGGTGGTAGTGGGTAGTGGGTTACTGCGGCCTCCGAGGGTGCAGGGTCTCTTATGGAGACTGTGTCCTCCCGCCCGTCCGGGTATGCGATGTAAGCATACTGGGGGTTGGCGTGGAGGAGGTCGACCCTCTCGACCAGGGGGTCCGTTTTATGGGTCCTCACGTGTCTTCTCAGTAGGACCGGCCCTGGGGACGTCAGCCATGGCGGTAGCGATGTCCCCGATGTGGACTTCCTTGGGAAGACAAACATTTTCTCATGAGGGGTGGCGTTAGTGGCAGTGCAGAGCAGTGACCGAATAGAGTGGAGTGCATCGGGGAGCACACCCTGCCAGCGGGAGGTTGGAAGGCCCCTAGACTTTAAGGCTAGCAGGACGGCCTTCCAAACTGTCGCATTTTCTCTTTCCACCTGTCCGTTCCCCCGGGGGTTGTAACTGGTGGTCCTGCTTGTGGCAATACCCCTAGTTAGCAGGTACTGACGGAGTTCGTCGCTCATAAACGATGAGCCCCGGTCGCTATGGATATAGCTGGGGAAGCCGAACAGGGTGAAGAGGTTGTTCAGACATTTAATGACCGTGGCACTGGTCATGTCCGGGCAGGGGAAGGCGAACGGGAAACGGGAGTACTCATCAATAATATTGAGGAAGTACACATTGCGGTCGGAGGAGGGGAGAGGCCCTTTAAAATCGACGCTCAGGCGCTCGAAGGGGCTTTTATCAGGTGGGCCCTGTCTGGTCTATAAAAGTGCGGTTTGCACTCAGCGCAGACTTGGCAGTTCCTGGTCATGGTCCTGACCTCCTCAATAGAGTAAGGCAGGTTGCGGGCCTTGATGAAGTGGAAGAACCTGGTGACCCCCGGGTGGCAGAGGTCATTGTGGAGGGCCCGCAGTCTATCGATCTGCGCGCTGGCGCAGGTGCCACGCGATAGCGCATCCGGGGGTTCATTTAGCTTCCCGGGCCGGTACAAGATCTCGTAGTTGTAGGTGGAAAGTTCGATTCTCCACCTCAAGATCTTGTCATTTTTGATTTTGCCCCTCTGCTTGTTGTTAAACATAAAAGCAACTGAACGCTGGTCAGTGAGCAGGGTAAATCGTTTTCCGGCCAGGTAGTGCCTCCAATGACGCACAGCCTCCACAATCGCCTGGGCCTCCTTCTCAACAGCGGAGTGTCTGGTCTCCGGGCCTTGGAGGGTTCGTGAAAAGAAGGCCACGGGTCTCCCCGCCTGATTGAGGGTAGCGGCCAGGGCAAAGTCAGACGCGTCGCTTTCCACCTGGAAGGGGATGGATTCGTCCACTGCGTGCATGGTGGCTTTGGCAATGTCCTCCTTGATACGGTGGAAGGCTAAGCGGGCCTCTGCCGTCAAGGGAAAAGAGGTGGACTTGATCAGCGGACGGGCCTTGTCCGCATAGTAGGGGACCCACTGGGCGTAATAGGAGAAAAACCCTAGGCACCTCTTCAGGGCCTTGAGGCAGTGGGGCAGTGGAAGTTCCATAAGGGGACGCATCCGGTCGGGGTCGGGGCCGATGACTCCGTGTTCCACAACACAGCCAAGGATGGCGAGGCGGTTTGTGCGGAATATGCACTTCTCCTTGTTATATGTCAGGTTTAGGAGTTGGGCGGTGCGGAGGAATTTTTCGAGGTTTGCGTCATGGTCCTGCAAGTCACGGCCGCAGATGGTCACATTGTCCAGATATGGGAAAGTGGCCTGCAACGCATTTTGATCTACCATCCGGTCCATCTC
Source organism: Somniosus microcephalus (assembly GCF_052327205.1). Taxonomy (NCBI): domain Eukaryota; kingdom Metazoa; phylum Chordata; class Chondrichthyes; order Squaliformes; family Somniosidae; genus Somniosus; species Somniosus microcephalus. Next base: position 13,940,091 of record NC_141018.1, on the reverse strand, counting down.
CCTTTGGAAGACGGAGACCCCGTTGGTGACGCCAAAGGGAACCCGAAGGAAGTGATAGAGGCGGCCGTTTGCCTCAAAGGCAGTGTACTGGCGGTCCTCAGGGCGGATGGGGAGCTGGTGGTACGCTGATTTCAGGTCAATGGTCGAGAAGACGCGGTACTGCGCGATCTGGTTGACCATATCAGCTATACGGGGGAGTGGGTAGGCGTCCAGCAGGGTGTAGCGATTTATTGTCTGGCTGTAGTCGATGACCAGGCGCTGCTTCTCGCCGGTCTTAACGACCACAACCTGGGCTCGCCAGGGGCTGGTGCTGCCCTCAATAATCCCTTCTTTCAGGAGCCGCTCCACTTCGGTTTTAATGAAAACCCTGTCCCCGGCACTGTATCGCCTGCTCTTTGTGGCGATGGGCTTACAGTCGGGGGTGAGGTTAGCAAACAGTTGGGGGGGGTGACTCTGAGTGTGGAGAGGTTGCACCTGGTGCGCGGCGGGCAGTTTGGAAGCTGCTGGCTGCGGACTGTGAGTGGGGGTAGGGGTCCACCGTACGCCATCGTAACACTTTTAAGGTGGCACTGAAAATCTAACCCCAGCAGGACGGCAGCGCAGAGGTCAGGCAGGACCAGAAGTTTAAAATGATCGTACACGGTCCCGTCTACTACGAGTGTCACCACGCAGTAGCCGCCGATGTCCGCCGACTGGGACTCGGAGGCCATAGAAATCCGCTGTTGCGCAGGCAGGACTGGGAGAGAGCAACGCCGCACCGTGTTGGGGTGGATGAAGCTCTCCGTGCTCCCAGAGTCAAAAAGGCAGATTGTATCGTGACCATTTACCTTAATGTCCATTGTGGAACTGGCCAGTTGGTGCGGTCTCGCTTGGTCCAGTGTAACGGATGCCAGCGTAGGGGTCGGTGTGTCGCTGCGGGTATCAGATGAGGCGGTGTCGGGGGCCTGCTGCGTCCCGGCTGTCGTCCAAGATGGCGGCGTCCATGATCCCCATGTGGCTGGAGGCGTCCAAAATGGCTGCTGTACCGGTAATTTGCACATGGCCGGGGAGGTCCAAGATGGCGGCCCGCATGGCCCACATGCGGCGCTGCTGGGGTTCGGGGTGGCTTTGGCCCTGCAGATGCTAGTGTAGTGTCCCTTCTTCCCGCAGCCCGAGCAGATCGCGTTTTTCGCCGGGCAGCGCGCTCTGGGGTGTTTTGCCTGGCCACAGAAGTAGCATTTCTGGCCTTGGGGCACTGCTGTCTGGCCTTGGGACACTGCTGCGGTAGTTGGGCCGTTGTTGGGGTGTGGCTGGGGTGGCACGGCGCTATGAGGCGGTCCTACCGTGTCCCAGGCTGTCATTCCCCGCGGCGTCCACGGTGCAGAGGAGTAGGCATCCATGCCCTGGTAGGCTGCATCCAACGATAGTGCGAGTTCAGAGGCCTTGTTGAGGTCGAGGTTACTCTGCTCCAACAGTCGCTGACGGGTGTAATTGGATCTGTGGCCCGCTACAAAAGCGTCCCGGATAAGTTCCTCTGTGTACACGGCGGCCTTTACATCCTTACAACCACAGGCCCGGCCAAGCACAGACAGTGCCTGAAGGTATTCCACGGTCGATTCCCCAGGTTGTTGTTTACGACTCCCCAGGAGGTGCCTGGTGTACACTTTGTTCACTGGGCGCGTGTACTGGTCCTTGAGGAGCTTGATAGCGTCCGCGTACGAGGTCGCGTCTTGGATGACCGAGTACACTCGGTGGTTCACTTTGGAGGTCAGGACATCCAGTTTGTCCTCGTCCGATTTGATTGCTTCGGAGGCGGTCAGGAATTTTTTGAAACACTTAAGCCAGTGAGTAAACTTGGTGGATGAGTCCGCCTCCCGGTGATCTAAGTCCAGGCATGCTGGTGTGAGGATCTTCTCCATTATAAAAATGTTGTTAATAAAATTGATGCGCTATCAATTACTCATAAAAGACTGAGAGTTAGAAGAGTAACCAAAGGCTTTTATTAACAACAGAATGGAGGTCTGCCTCGCGTGGTCGACCGGTCCATGATACTAAGGGCTGGGGAGCAGTCATCTTTATACTAGGACCTGTGGGAGGAGTCAGCCGAGGCATGTCCAGGCATGTACACAGTGGAATACAAACAGGACAAACAGGAATACAAACAGTGGTTTACCACAATACTCTGTTCTGGGGGATTGATACTCTGTTCTGGGGATTGATACTCTGTTGTGGGATTGATACTCTGCTCTAGGAATTGATATGCTGTTCTGGGGATTGATACTCTGTTCTGGGGAATTGATACTTTGTTCTGGGGATTGATACTCTGATCTGGGGATTGATACTCTGCTCCTGGAATTGATACTGTGTTCTGGGGATTGATACTCTGTTCTGGGATTGATACTCCATTCTGGTGATTGATACTCTGCTCTGGGGATTCATATTCTGTTCTGGGGATTGATACTCTGTTCCGGGGATTGATACTCTTTTCTGGGGGTTGATACTCTGTTCTGGGGATTGATACTCTGATCTGGGGATTGATACTCTGTTCTAGGGATTGATAATCTGTTCTGGGGATTGATAATCTGTTCTGCAGATTGACACTCTGTTCTGGGGGATTGATACTCTGTTCTGGGTTTGATACTCTCTTCTGGGGATTGATACGCTGTTCTGGGGATTGATACTCTGTTCTGGGATTGATACTCTGTTCTGGGGATTGATACTCTGTTCTGGGGAATTGATACTCTGTTCTGGGGATTGATACTCTGTTCTGGGATTGATACTCTGATCTGGGGATTGATACTCTGTTCTAGGGATTGATAATCTGTTCTGGGGATTGACACTCTGTTCTGGGGGATTGATACTCTGTTCTGGGTTTGATACTCTCTTCTGGGGATTGATACTCTGTTCTGTGGATTGATACTCTGTTCTGGGTTTGATACTCTGTTCTGGGGATTGATACTCTGTTCTGGGGAATTGATACTTTGATCTGGGGATTGCTACTCTGTTCTAGGGATTGCTAAACTATTCTGGGGATTGACACTGTGTTCTGGGGGATTGATACTCTGTTCTGGGGATTGATACTCTGTTCTGGGGGATTGATACTCTGTTCTGGGGATTGATACTCTGTTGTGGGATTGATAGTCTGCTCTAGGAATTGATATGCTGTTCTGGGGATTGATACTCTGTTCTGGGGAATTGATACTTTGTTCTGGGGATTGATACTCTGATCTGGGGATTGATACTCTGCTCCTGGAATTGATACTGTGTTCTGGGGATTGATACTCTGTTCTGGGATTGATACTCTGTTCTAGGAATTAATACACTGTTCTGGGGATTGATACTCTGTTCTGGGATTGATACTATGTTCTGGGGATTGATACTCTGTTCTGGGATTGATACTCTGTTCTGCGATTGATACTATGCTCTGGGAATTGATACTCTGTTCTGGGGGATTGCTACTCTGTTCTGGGGATTGATACACTGTTCTGGGGATTGACACTCTGTTCTAGGGATTGCTGAACTATTCTGGGGATTGAAACTGTGTTCTGGGGGATTGATACTCTGTTCTGGGGATTGATACTCTGTTCTGGGGGATTGATACTCTGTTCTGGGGATTGATACTCTATTGTGGGATTGATACTCTGTTCTAGGAATTGATATGCTGTTCTGGGGATTGATACTCTGTTCTGGGATTGATACTCTGTTCTGGGGAATTGATACTCTGTTCTGGGATTGATACTCTGTTCTGCAATTGATACTCTGCTCTGGGAATTGATACTCTGTTCTGGGGGATTGATACTCTGTTCTGGGGATTGATACACTGTCCTGGGGATTGATACCCTGTTCTGGCAATTGATACTCTGTTCTGGGGATTGATAATCTGTTCTGGGGATTGATACTCTGTTCTGGGGATTGATACTCTGTTCTGGGCGATTGATACTCTGTTCTGGGGAGTGATACACTGTTCTGGGGATTGATACTCTGTTCTGGGGATTAATACTCTGTTCTGGGGGATTAATACTCTGTTCTGGGATTGATACTCTGTTCTGGGGATTGATACTCTGTTCTGGGGGATTAATACTCTCTTCTGGGATTGATACTCTGTTCTGGGGATTGATTTTCTGTTCTGGGGTTTGATACTCTGTTCTGGGGGATTGATACTCTGTTCTGGGGATTAATACTCAGTTCTGGGGAATTGATACTCAGTTCTGGGATTAATACTCTGTTTTGGCGATTGATACACTGTTCTGGGGGATTAATACTCTGTTCTGGGATTGATACTCTGTTCTGGGGATTGATATTCTGTTCTGGGGATTGATACTCTGTTCTGGGGGATTAATACTCTGTTCTGGGGATTGTTACTCTGTTTAGGGGGATTGATACTCTGTTCTGGGATTGATACTCAGTTCTGGTGATTGATACTCTGTTCTGGGGGATTAATACTCTGTTCTGCGATTGATACTCTGTTCTGGGGATTGATTTTCTGTTCTGGGGATTGATACTCTGTTCTGGGGATTAATACTCTGTTCTGGGGATTGATACTCTGTTCAGGGGGATTGATACTCTGTTCTGGGATTGATACTCAGTTCTGGGGATTGATACTCTGTTCTGGGGATTGATTTTCTGTTCTGGGGATTGATACTCTGTTCTGGGATTGATACCCTGTTCTGGGGATTGATACTCTGTTCTGGGGATTGATACTCTGTTCTGGGGATTGATACTCTGTTCTGGGGATTGATACTATGTTGTGGGATTGATACTCTGCTCTAGGAATTGATACACTGTTCTGGGGATTGATACTCTGTTCTGGGATTGATACTCTGTTCTGGGGGATTGGTACTCTGTTCTGGGATTGATACTCTGTTCTGCAATTGATACTCTGCTCTGGGAATTGATACTCTGTTCTGGGGGATTGATTCTCTGTTCTGGGGATTGATACACTGTTCTGCGGATTGATACTCTGTTCTGGGGATTGATACTCTGTTCTGGGGATTGATAATCTGTTCTGGGGATTGATACTCTGTTCTGGGGATTGATACTCTGTTCTGGGCGATTGATACTCTGTTCTGGGGATTGATACTTTGTTCTGGGATTGATACTCTGTTCTGGGGGATTGATACTCTGTTCTGGGATTGATACTCTGTTCTGCAATTGATACTCAGCTCTGGGAATTGATACTCTGTTCTGGGGGATTGATACTCTGTTCTGGGGATTGATACACTGTTCTGGGGATTGATACTCTGCTCTGGGGATTAATACTCTGCTCTGGGGATTGATACTCTGTTCTGGAGGATTAATACTCTCTTCTGGGATTGATACTCTGTTCTGGGGATTGATTTTCTGTTCTGGGGATTGATACTCTGTTCTGGGGGATTGATACTCTGTTCTGGGGGTTAATACTCTGTTCTGGGGGATTGATACTCAGTTCTGGGATTGATACTCTGTTATGCCGATTGATTTTCTGTTCTGGGGATTGATACTCTGTTCTGGTGATTGATACTCTGTTCTGGGGATTGAAACTCTGTTCTGGGATTGATACTCTGTTCTGAGAATTGATGCTCTGTTCTAAGGGTTGATACTCTGTTCTCGGGAATTGACACTCTGTTCTCGGGGATTGATACTCTGTCCTGGGGTTTGATACTCTCTGCTGGGGATTGATACTCTGTTCTGGGTATTGATACTCTGTTCTGGGATTGATACTCTGTTCTGGGGATTGATACCCTGTTCTGGGGAATTGATACTCTGTTCTGGGGGATTGATACTCTGTTCTGGGTTTGATACTCTCTTCTGGGGATTGATACTCTGTTCTGGGGATTGATACTCTGTTATGGGTTTGATACTCTGTTCTGGGGATTGATACTCTGTTCTGGGGAATTGATACTTTGTTCTGGGGATTGATACTCTGTTCCGGGATTGATACTTTGATCTGGGGATTGCTACTCTGCTCTGGGAATTGATACTGTGTTCTGGGGGTTGATACACTGTTCTGGGATTGATACACTGTTCTAGGAATTAATACGCTGTTCTGGGGATTGATACTCTGTTCTGGGATTGATACTATGTTCTGGGGATTGATACTCTGTTCTGGGATTGATACTCTGTTCTGCAATTGATACTATGCTCTGGGAATTGATACTCTGTTCTGGGGGATTAATACTCTGTTCTGGGGATTGATACTCTGTTCTGGGGATTGATACTCTGTTCTGGGATTGATACTCTGATCTGGGGATTGATACTCTGTTCTAGGGATTGCTAAACTATTCTGGGGATTGACACTGTGTTCTGGGGGATTGATACTCTGTTCTGGGGATTGATACTCTGTTCTGGGGGATTGATACCCTGTTCTGGGGATTGATACTCTGTTGTGGGATTGATACTCTGCTCTAGGAATTGATATGCTGTTCTGCGGATTGATACTCTGTTCTGGGGAATTGATACTTTGTTCTGGGGATTGATACTCTGTTCTGGGATTGATACTCTGATCTGGGGATTGATACTCTGCTCCTGGAATTGATACTGTGTTCTGGGGATTGATACTCTGTTCTGGGATTGATACTCTGTTCTAGGAATTAATACGCTGTTCTGGGGATTGATACTCTGTTCTGGGATTGTTACTATGTTCTGGGGACTGATACTCTGTTCTGGGATTGATACTCTGTTCTGCGATTGATACTATGCTCTGGGAATTGATACTCTGTTCTGGGGGATTTCTACTCTGTTCTGGGGATTGATACTCTGTTCTGGGGATTGACACTCTGTTCTGGGATTGATACTCTGATCTGGGGATTAATACTCTGTTCTAGGGATTGCTGAACTATTCTGGGGATTGACACTGTGTTCTGAGGGATTGATACTCTGTTCTGGGGATTGATACTCTGTTCTGGGGGATTGATACTCTGTTCTGGGGATTGATACTCTATTGTGGGATTGATACTCTGTTCTAGGAATTGATATGCTGTTCTGGGGATTGATACTCTGTTCTGGGATTGATACTCTGTTCTGGGGAATTGATACTCTGTTCTGGGATTGATACTCTGTTCTGCAATTGATACTCTGCTCTGGGAATTGATACTCTGTTCTGGGGGATTGATACTCTGTTCTGGGGATTGATACACTGTCCTGGGGATTGATACCCTGTTCTGGCAATTGATACTCTGTTCTGGGGATTGATAATCTGTTCTGGGGATTGATACTCTGTTCTGGGGATTGATACTCTGTTCTGGGCGATTGATACTCTGTTCTGGGGAGTGATACACTGTTCTGGGGATTGATACTCTGTTCTGGGGATTAATACTCTGTTCTGGGGGATTAATACTCTGTTCTGGGATTGATACTCTGTTCTGGGGATTGATACTCTGTTCTGGGGGATTAATACTCTCTTCTGGGATTGATACTCTGTTCTGGGGATTGATTTTCTGTTCTGGGGTTTGATACTCTGTTCTGGGGGATTGATACTCTGTTCTGGGGATTAATACTCAGTTCTGGGGAATTGATACTCAGTTCTGGGATTAATACTCTGTTTTGGCGATTGATACACTGTTCTGGGGGATTAATACTCTGTTCTGGGATTGATACTCTGTTCTGGGGATTGATATTCTGTTCTGGGGATTGATACTCTGTTCTGGGGGATTAATACTCTGTTCTGGGGATTGTTACTCTGTTTAGGGGGATTGATACTCTGTTCTGGGATTGATACTCAGTTCTGGTGATTGATACTCTGTTCTGGGGGATTAATACTCTGTTCTGCGATTGATACTCTGTTCTGGGGATTGATTTTCTGTTCTGGGGATTGATACTCTGTTCTGGGGATTAATACTCTGTTCTGGGGATTGATACTCTGTTCAGGGGGATTGATACTCTGTTCTGGGATTGATACTCAGTTCTGGGGATTGATACTCTGTTCTGGGGATTGATTTTCTGTTCTGGGGATTGATACTCTGTTCTGGGATTGATACCCTGTTCTGGGGATTGATACTCTGTTCTGGGGATTGATACTCTGTTCTGGGGATTGATACTCTGTTCTGGGGATTGATACTATGTTGTGGGATTGATACTCTGCTCTAGGAATTGATACACTGTTCTGGGGATTGATACTCTGTTCTGGGATTGATACTCTGTTCTGGGGAATTGATACTTTGTTCTGGGGATTGATACTCTGTTCTGGGATTGATACTCTGATCTGGGGATTGATACTCTGCTCCTGGAATTGATACTGTGTTCTGGGGATTGATACTCTGTTCTGGGATTGATACTCTGTTCTAGGAATTAATACGCTGTTCTGGGGATTGATACTCTGTTCTGGGATTGTTACTATGTTCTGGGGACTGATACTCTGTTCTGGGATTGATACTCTGTTCTGCGATTGATACTATGCTCTGGGAATTGATACTCTGTTCTGGGGGATTTCTACTCTGTTCTGGGGATTGATACTCTGTTCTGGGGATTGACACTCTGTTCTGGGATTGATACTCTGATCTGGGGATTAATACTCTGTTCTAGGGATTGCTGAACTATTCTGGGGATTGACACTGTGTTCTGAGGGATTGATACTCTGTTCTGGGGATTGATACTCTGTTCTGGGGGATTGATACTCTGTTCTGGGGATTGATACTCTATTGTGGGATTGATACTCTGTTCTAGGAATTGATATGCTGTTCTGGGGATTGATACTCTGTTCTGGGATTGATACTCTGTTCTGGGGAATTGATACTCTGTTCTGGGATTGATACTCTGTTCTGCAATTGATACTCTGCTCTGGGAATTGATACTCTGTTCTGGGGGATTGATACTCTGTTCTGGGGATTGATACACTGTCCTGGGGATTGATACCCTGTTCTGGCAATTGATACTCTGTTCTGGGGATTGATAATCTGTTCTGGGGATTGATACTCTGTTCTGGGGATTGATACTCTGTTCTGGGCGATTGATACTCTGTTCTGGGGAGTGATACACTGTTCTGGGGATTGATACTCTGTTCTGGGGATTAATACTCTGTTCTGGGGGATTAATACTCTGTTCTGGGATTGATACTCTGTTCTGGGGATTGATACTCTGTTCTGGGGGATTAATACTCTCTTCTGGGATTGATACTCTGTTCTGGGGATTGATTTTCTGTTCTGGGGTTTGATACTCTGTTCTGGGGGATTGATACTCTGTTCTGGGGATTAATACTCAGTTCTGGGGAATTGATACTCAGTTCTGGGATTAATACTCTGTTTTGGCGATTGATACACTGTTCTGGGGGATTAATACTCTGTTCTGGGATTGATACTCTGTTCTGGGGATTGATATTCTGTTCTGGGGATTGATACTCTGTTCTGGGGGATTAATACTCTGTTCTGGGGATTGTTACTCTGTTTAGGGGGATTGATACTCTGTTCTGGGATTGATACTCAGTTCTGGTGATTGATACTCTGTTCTGGGGGATTAATACTCTGTTCTGCGATTGATACTCTGTTCTGGGGATTGATTTTCTGTTCTGGGGATTGATACTCTGTTCTGGGGATTAATACTCTGTTCTGGGGATTGATACTCTGTTCAGGGGGATTGATACTCTGTTCTGGGATTGATACTCAGTTCTGGGGATTGATACTCTGTTCTGGGGATTGATTTTCTGTTCTGGGGATTGATACTCTGTTCTGGGATTGATACCCTGTTCTGGGGATTGATACTCTGTTCTGGGGATTGATACTCTGTTCTGGGGATTGATACTCTGTTCTGGGGATTGATACTATGTTGTGGGATTGATACTCTGCTCTAGGAATTGATACACTGTTCTGGGGATTGATACTCTGTTCTGGGATTGATACTCTGTTCTGGGGGATTGGTACTCTGTTCTGGGATTGATACTCTGTTCTGCAATTGATACTCTGCTCTGGGAATTGATACTCTGTTCTGGGGGATTGATTCTCTGTTCTGGGGATTGATACACTGTTCTGCGGATTGATACTCTGTTCTGGGGATTGATACTCTGTTCTGGGGATTGATAATCTGTTCTGGGGATTGATACTCTGTTCTGGGGATTGATACTCTGTTCTGGGCGATTGATACTCTGTTCTGGGGATTGATACTTTGTTCTGGGATTGATACTCTGTTCTGGGGGATTGATACTCTGTTCTGGGATTGATACTCTGTTCTGCAATTGATACTCAGCTCTGGGAATTGATACTCTGTTCTGGGGGATTGATACTCTGTTCTGGGGATTGATACACTGTTCTGGGGATTGATACTCTGCTCTGGGGATTAATACTCTGCTCTGGGGATTGATACTCTGTTCTGGAGGATTAATACTCTCTTCTGGGATTGATACTCTGTTCTGGGGATTGATTTTCTGTTCTGGGGATTGATACTCTGTTCTGGGGGATTGATACTCTGTTCTGGGGGTTAATACTCTGTTCTGGGGGATTGATACTCAGTTCTGGGATTGATACTCTGTTATGCCGATTGATTTTCTGTTCTGGGGATTGATACTCTGTTCTGGTGATTGATACTCTGTTCTGGGGATTGAAACTCTGTTCTGGGATTGATACTCTGTTCTGAGAATTGATGCTCTGTTCTAAGGGTTGATACTCTGTTCTCGGGAATTGACACTCTGTTCTCGGGGATTGATACTCTGTCCTGGGGTTTGATACTCTCTGCTGGGGATTGATACTCTGTTCTGGGTATTGATACTCTGTTCTGGGATTGATACTCTGTTCTGGGGATTGATACCCTGTTCTGGGGAATTGATACTCTGTTCTGGGGGATTGATACTCTGTTCTGGGTTTGATACTCTCTTCTGGGGATTGATACTCTGTTCTGGGGATTGATACTCTGTTATGGGTTTGATACTCTGTTCTGGGGATTGATACTCTGTTCTGGGGAATTGATACTTTGTTCTGGGGATTGATACTCTGTTCCGGGATTGATACTTTGATCTGGGGATTGCTACTCTGCTCTGGGAATTGATACTGTGTTCTGGGGGTTGATACACTGTTCTGGGATTGATACACTGTTCTAGGAATTAATACGCTGTTCTGGGGATTGATACTCTGTTCTGGGATTGATACTATGTTCTGGGGATTGATACTCTGTTCTGGGATTGATACTCTGTTCTGCAATTGATACTATGCTCTGGGAATTGATACTCTGTTCTGGGGGATTAATACTCTGTTCTGGGGATTGATACTCTGTTCTGGGGATTGATACTCTGTTCTGGGATTGATACTCTGATCTGGGGATTGATACTCTGTTCTAGGGATTGCTAAACTATTCTGGGGATTGACACTGTGTTCTGGGGGATTGATACTCTGTTCTGGGGATTGATACTCTGTTCTGGGGGATTGATACCCTGTTCTGGGGATTGATACTCTGTTGTGGGATTGATACTCTGCTCTAGGAATTGATATGCTGTTCTGCGGATTGATACTCTGTTCTGGGGAATTGATACTTTGTTCTGGGGATTGATACTCTGTTCTGGGATTGATACTCTGATCTGGGGATTGATACTCTGCTCCTGGAATTGATACTGTGTTCTGGGGATTGATACTCTGTTCTGGGATTGATACTCTGTTCTAGGAATTAATACGCTGTTCTGGGGATTGATACTCTGTTCTGGGATTGTTACTATGTTCTGGGGACTGATACTCTGTTCTGGGATTGATACTCTGTTCTGCGATTGATACTATGCTCTGGGAATTGATACTCTGTTCTGGGGGATTTCTACTCTGTTCTGGGGATTGATACTCTGTTCTGGGGATTGACACTCTGTTCTGGGATTGATACTCTGATCTGGGGATTAATACTCTGTTCTAGGGATTGCTGAACTATTCTGGGGATTGACACTGTGTTCTGAGGGATTGATACTCTGTTCTGGGGATTGATACTCTGTTCTGGGGGATTGATACTCTGTTCTGGGGATTGATACTCTATTGTGGGATTGATACTCTGTTCTAGGAATTGATATGCTGTTCTGGGGATTGATACTCTGTTCTGGGATTGATACTCTGTTCTGGGGAATTGATACTCTGTTCTGGGATTGATACTCTGTTCTGCAATTGATACTCTGCTCTGGGAATTGATACTCTGTTCTGGGGGATTGATAATCTGTTCTGGGGATTGATACACTGTCCTGGGGATTGATACCCTGTTCTGGCAATTGATACTCTGTTCTGGGGATTGATAATCTGTTCTGGGGATTGATACTCTGTTCTGGGGATTGATACTCTGTTCTGGGCGATTGATACTCTGTTCTGGGGAGTGATACACTGTTCTGGGGATTGATACTCTGTTCTGGGGATTAATACTCTGTTCTGGGGGATTAATACTCTGTTCTGGGATTGATACTCTGTTCTGGGGATTGATACTCTGTTCTGGGGGATTAATACTCTCTTCTGGGATTGATACTCTGTTCTGGGGATTGATTTTCTGCTCTGGGTTTTGATACTCTGTTCTGGGGGATTGATACTCTGTTCTGGGGATTAATACTCAGTTCTGGGGGATTGATACTCAGTTCCGGGATTAATACTCTGTTTTGGCAATTGATACTCTGTTCTAGGAATTAATATGCTGTTGTGGGGATTGATACTCTTATCTGGGATTGAAACTATGTTCTGGGGATTGATACTCTGTTCTGGGATTGATACTCTGTTCTGCGATTGATACTGTGCTCTGGGAATTGATACTCTGTTCTGGGGGATTGATACTCTGTTCTGGGAATTGATACTCTGTTCTGGGGGATTGATAATCTGTTCTAGGGATTGATAATCTGTTCTGGGGATTGACACTCTGTTCTGGGGGATAGATACTCTGTTCTGGATTTGATACTCTCTTCTGGGGATTGATACTCTGTTCTGGGGATTGATACTCTGTTCTGGGTTTGATACTCTGTTCTGGGGATTGATACTCTGTTCTGGGGAATTGATACTTTGTTCTGGGGATTGATACTCTGTTCTGGGATTGATACTCTGATCTGGGGATTGCTACTCTGCTCTGGGAATTGATACTGTGTTCTGGGGGTTGATACTCTGTTCTGGGATTGATACTCTGTTCTAGGAATTAATACGCTGTTCTGGGGATTGATACTCTGTTCTGGGATTGATACTATGTTCTGGGGATTGATACTCTGTTCTGGGATTGATACTCTGTTCTGCGATTGATACTATGCTCTGGGAATTGATACTCTGTTCTGGGGGATTAATACTCTGTTCTGGGGATTGATACTCTGTTCTGGGGATTGATACTCTGTTCTGGGATTGATACTCTGATCTGGGGATTGCTACTCTGTTCTAGGGATTGCTAAACTATTCTGGGGATTGACACTGTGTTCTGGGGGATTGATACTCTGTTCTGGGGATTGATACTCTGTTCTGGGGGATTGATACTCTGTTCTGGGATTGATACTCTGTTGTGGGATTGATACTCTGATCTGGGGATTGCTACTCTGTTCTAGGGATTGCTAAACTATTCTGGGGATTGACACTGTGTTCTGGGGGATTGATACTCTGTTCTGGGATTGATACTATGTTCTGGGGATTGATACTCTTTTCTGGGATTGATACTCTGTTCTGCGATTGATACTATGCTCTGGGAATTGATACTCTGTTCTGGGGGATTGCTACTCTGTTCTGGGGATTGATACACTGTTCTGGGGATTGATACTCTGTTCTAGGGATTGCTGAACTATTCTGGGGATTGACACTGTGTTCTGGGGGATTGATACACTGTTCTGGGGATTGATACTCTGTTCTGGGGGATTGATACTCTGTTCTGGGGATTGATACTCTATTGTGGGATTGATACTCTGTTCTAGGAATTGATATGCTGTTCTGGGGATTGATACTCTGTTCTGGGATTGATACTCTGTTCTGGGGAATTGATACTCTGTTCTGGGATTGATACTCTGTTCTGCAATTGATACTCTGCTCTGGGAATTGATACTCTGTTCTGGGGGATTGATACTCTGTTCTGGGGATTGATACACTGTCCTGGGGATTGATACCCTGTTCTGGCAATTGATACTCTGTTCTGGGGATTGATAATCTGTTCTGGGGATTGATACTCTGTTCTGGGGATTGATACTCTGTTCTGGGCGATTGATACTCTGTTCTGGGGAGTGATACACTGTTCTGGGGATTGATACTCTGTTCTGGGGATTAATACTCTGTTCTGGGGGATTAATACTCTGTTCTGGGATTGATACTCTGTTCTGGGGATTGATACTCTGTTCTGGGGGATTAATACTCTCTTCTGGGATTGATACTCTGTTCTGGGGATTGATTTTCTGTTCTGGGGTTTGATACTCTGTTCTGGGGGATTGATACTCTGTTCTGGGGATTAATACTCAGTTCTGGGGGATTGATACTCAGTTCTGGGATTAATACTCTGTTTTGGCGATTGATACACTGTTCTGAGGGATTAATACTCTGTTCTGGGATTGATACTCTGTTCTGGGGATTGATATTCTGTTCTGGGGATTGATACTCTGTTCTGGGGGATTAATACTCTGTTCTGGGGATTGTTACTCTGTTTAGGGGGATTGATACTCTGTTCTGGGATTGATAATCAGTTCTGGTGATTGATACTCTGTTCTGGGGGATTAATACTCTGTTCTGCGATTGATACTCTGTTCTGGGGATTAATACTCTGTTCTGGGGATTGATACTCTGTTCAGGGGGATTGATACTCTGTTCTGGGATTGATACTCAGTTCTGGGGATTGATACTCTGTTCTGGGGATTGATTTTCTGTTCTGGGGATTGATACTCTGTTCTGGGATTGATACCCTGTTCTGGGGATTGATACTCTGTTCTGGGGGATTAATACTCTGTTCTGGGGATTGATACTCTGTTCTGGGGATTAATACTCTGTTCTGGGGATTGATACTCTGTTCAGGGGGATTGATACTCTGTTCTGGGATTGATACTCAGTTCTGGGGATTGATACTCTGTTCTGGGGATTGATTTTCTGTTCTGGGGATTGATACTCTGTTCTGGGATTGATACCCTGTTCTGGGGATTGATACTCTGTTCTGGGGATTGATACTCTGTTCTGGGGATTGATACTCTGTTCTGGGGATTGATACTCTGTTGTGGGATTGATACTCTGCTCTAGGAATTGATACACTGTTCTGGGGATTGATACTCTGTTCTGGGATTGATACACTGTTCTGGGGGATTGTTACTCTGTTCTGGGATTGATACTCTGTTCTGCAATTGATACTCTGCTCTGGGAATTGGCACTCTGTTCTGGGGGATTGATACTCTGTTCTGGGGATTGATACACTGTTCTGCGGATTGATACTCTGTTCTGGGGATTAATACTCTGTTCTGGGGATTGATAATCTGTTCTGGGGATTGATACTCTGGTCTGGGGATTGATACTCTGTTCTGGGCGATTGATACTCTGTTCTGGGGATTGATACTCTGTTCTGGGATTGATACTCTGTTCTGGGGGATTGATACTCTGTTCTGGGATTGATACTCTGTTCTGCAATTGATACTCAGCTCTGGGAATTGATACTCTGTTCTGGGGGATTGATACTCTGTTCTGGGGATTGATACACTGTTCTGGGGATTGATACTCTGCTCTGGGGATTAATACTCTGCTCTGGGGATTGATGCTCTGTTCTGGAGGATTAATACTCTCTTCTGGGATTGATACTCTGTTCTGGGGATTGATTTTCTGTTCTGGGGATTGATACTCTGTTCTGGGGGATTGATACTCTGTTCTGGGGATTAATACTCTGTTCTGGGGGATTGATACTCAGTTCTGGGATTGATACTCTGTTCTGCAGGTTGATTTTCTGTTCTGGGGATTGATACTCCGTTCTGAGGGGTTGATACTCTGTTCTGGGGGATTAAGTCTCTGTTCTGGGATTGATACTCTGTACTGGGGATTGATTTTCTGTTCTGGGGATTGATACTCTGTTCTGGGGGATTAATACTCTGTTCTTGGGATTGATACACTGTTCAGGAGGATTGATACTCTGTTCTGGGATTGATACTCAGTTCTGGGGATTGGTACTCTGTTCTGGGGATTGATTTTCTCTTCTGGGGATTGATACTTTGTTCTGGGATTGATACCCTGTTCTCGGGATTGATACTCTGTTCTGGGATTGATGCTCTGTTCTGGGGATTGCTACTCTGATCTCAGGGATTAATACTCTGTTCTGGGGATTGATACAGTGTTCTGGGATTGATACTCTGTTCTGGGGATTGATACTCTGTTCTGGGGGTTGATACACTTTTCTGGGGATTCATACTCTGTTCTGGGGATTGATACTCTGTTCTGAGGATTGATACTCTGTTCTGGGATTGATAATCTGTTCTGGGCACTGATAATCTGTTCTGGGATTTATACACTGCTCTGGGGATTGATAATCTGTTCTGGGATTGATACTCTGTTCTGGGGATTGATACTCTGTTCTGGGATTGATCCTCTGTTCTGGGGATTCATACTCTGTTCTGGGGATTGATGCTCTGTTCTGGGATTGACACTCTGTTCTGGGGATTGATACTCTGTTCTGAGGATTGATACTCTGTTCTGGGATTGATACTCTGTTCTGGGGATTGATACACTGTTCTGGAGATTGATACTCTGTTCTGGGGATTGTTACTCTGTTCTGGGGACTGATACTCTGTTTTGGGATTGATACTCTGTTCTGGGGATTGATACTCTGTTCTGAGGATTGATACTTTGTTCTGGGGATTGATACACTGCTCTGGGGATTGATACTCTGTTCTGGGGATTGATACGCTGTTCTGGGGATTCATATTCTGTTCTGGGGATTGATACTCTGTTCTGGTGATTGATACACTGTTCTGGGGATTGAAACTCTGTTCTGGGATTGAAACTCTGTTCTGAGAATTGATGCTCTGTTCTAAGGGTTGATACTCTGTTCTGGGGTTTGATACTCTCTGCTGGGGATTGATACTCTGTTCTGGGTATTGATACTCTGTTCTGGGGATTGATACCCTGTTCTGGGGAATTGATACACTGTTCTGGGGATTGATACTCTGTTCTGGGTTTGAAACTCTGTTCTGGGGATTGATACTCTGTTCTGGGGAATTGATACTTTGTTCTGGGGATTGATACTCTGTTCTGGGATTGATACTTTGATCTGGGGATTGCTACTCTGCTCTGGGAATTGTTACTGTGTTATGGGGGTTGATACTCTGTTCTAGGAATTAATACGCTGTTCTGGGGATTGATACTCTGTTCTGTGATTGATACTATGTTCTGGGGATTGATACTCTGTTCTGGGATTGATACTCTGTTCTGCGATTGATACTATGCTCTGGGAATTGATACTCTGTTCTGGGGGATTAATACTCTGTTCTGGGGATTGATACTCTGTTCTTGGGATTGATACCCTGTTCTGGGATTGATACTCTGATCTGGGGATTGATACTCTGTTCTAGGGATTGCTAAACTATTCTGGGGATTGACACTGTGTTCTGGGGGATTGATACTCTGTTCTGGGGATTGATACTCTGTTCTGGGGGATTGATACTCTGTTCTGGGGATTGATACTCTGTTGTGGGATTGATACTCTGCTCTAGGAATTGATATGCTGTTCTGGGGATTGATACTCTGTTCTGGGGAATTGATACTTTGTTCTGGGGATTGATACTCTGTTCTGGGATTGATACTCTGATCTGGGGATTGATACTCTGCTCCTGGAATTGATACTGTGTTCAAGGGATTGATACTCTGTTCTGGGATTGATACTCTGTTCTAGGAATTAATACGCTGTTCTGGGGATTGATACTCTGTTCTGGGATTGATACTATGTTCTGGGGATTGATACTCTGTTCTGGGATTGATACTCAGTTCTGCGATTGATACTATGCTCTGGGAATTGATACTCTGTTCTGGGGATTGATTTTCTGTTCTGGGGATTGATACTCTGTTCTGGGATTGATACTCTGTTCTGGGATTGATACCCTGTTCTGGGGATTGATACTCTGTTCTGGGGATTGATACTCTGTTCTGGGGATTGATTTTCTGTTCTGGGGATTGATACTCTGTTGTGGGATTGATACACTGCGCTAGGAATTGATACACTGTTCTGGGGATTAATACTCTGTTCTGGGATTGATACTCTGTTCTGGGGGATTGGTACTCTGTTCTGGGATTGATACTCTGTTCTGCAATTGATACTCTGCTCTGGGAATTGATACTCTGTTCTGGGGGATTGATACTCTGTTCTGGGGATTGATACACTGTTCTGGGGATTGATACTCTGTTCTGGGGATTGATACTCTGTTCTGGGGATTGATAATCTGTTCTGGGGATTGATACTCTGTTCTGGGGATTGATACTCTGTTCTGGGCGATTGATACTCTGTTCTGGGGATTGATACTCTGTTCTGGGATTGATACTCTGTTCTGCAATTGATACTCAGCTCTGGGAATTGATACTCTGTTCTGTGGAATTGATACTCTGTTCTGGGGATTGATACACTGTTCTGGGGATTGATGCTCTGCTCTGGGGATTAATACTCTGCTCTGGGGATTGATACTCTGTTCTGGAGGATTAATACTCTCTTCTGGGATTGATACTCTGTTCTGGGGATTGATTTTCTGTTCTGGGGATTGATACTCTGTTCTGGGGGATTGATACTCTGTTCTGGGATTAATACTCTGTTCTAGGGGATTGATACTCAGTTCTGGGATTGATACTCTGTTCTGCAGATTGATTTTCTGTTCTGGGGATTGATACTCCGTTCTGAGGGATTGATACTCTGTTCTGGGGGATTGATACTCTGTTCTCGGATTAATACTCTGTTTTGGGGATTGATACTCTGTTCTGGGGGATTAAGTCTCTGTTCTGGGATTGATACTCTGTTCTGGGGATTGATTTTCTGTTCTGGGGATTGATACTCTGTTCTGGGGGATTAATACTCTGTTCTTGGGATTGATACTCTGTTCAGGAGGATTGATACTCTGTTCTGGGATTGATACTCAGTTCTGGGGATTGATACTCTGTTCTGGGGAATTGATACTTTGTTCTGGGGATTGATACTCTGTTCTGGGATTGATACTTTGATCTGGGGATTGATACTCTGCTCTGGGAATTGTTACTGTGTTATGGGGGTTGATACTCTGTTCTGGGATTGATACTCTGTTCTGCAATTGATACTCTGCTCTGGGAATTGATACTCTGTTCTGGGGGATTGATACTCTGTTCTGGGGATTGATACACTGTTCTGGGGATTGATACTCTGTTCTGGGGATTGATACTCTGTTCTGGGGATTGATAATCTGTTCTGGGGATTGATACTCTGTTCTGGGGATTGATACTCTGTTCTGGGCGATTGATACTCTGTTCTGGGGATTGATACTCTGTTCTGGGATTGATACTCTGTTCTGCAATTGATACTCAGCTCTGGGAATTGATACTCTGTTCTGTGGAATTGATACTCTGTTCTGGGGATTGATACACTGTTCTGGGGATTGATGCTCTGCTCTGGGGATTAATACTCTGCTCTGGGGATTGATACTCTGTTCTGGAGGATTAATACTCTCTTCTGGGATTGATACTCTGTTCTGGGGATTGATTTTCTGTTCTGGGGATTGATACTCTGTTCTGGGGGATTGATACTCTGTTCTGGGATTAATACTCTGTTCTAGGGGATTGATACTCAGTTCTGGGATTGATACTCTGTTCTGCAGATTGATTTTCTGTTCTGGGGATTGATACTCCGTTCTGAGGGATTGATACTCTGTTCTGGGGGATTGATACTCTGTTCTGGGCGATTGATACTCTGTTCTGGGGGATTGATACTCTGTTCTGGGGGATTAAGTCTCTGTTCTGGGATTGATACTCTGTTCTGGGGATTGATTTTCTGTTCTGGGGATTGATACTCTGTTCTGGGGGATTAATACTCTGTTCTTGGGATTGATACTCTGTTCAGGAGGATTGATACTCTGTTCTGGGATTGATACTCAGTTCTGGGGATTGATACTCTGTTCTGGGGAATTGATACTTTGTTCTGGGGATTGATACTCTGTTCTGGGATTGATACTTTGATCTGGGGATTGATACTCTGCTCTGGGAATTGTTACTGTGTTATGGGGGTTGATACTCTGTTCTGGGATTGATACTCTGTTCTAGGAATTAATACGCTGTTCTGGGGATTGATACTCTGTTCTGGGATTGATACTATGTTCTGGGGATTGATACTCTGTTCTGGGATTGATACTCTGTTCTGCGATTGATACTATGCTCTGGGAATTGATACTCTGTTCTGGGGATTAATACTCTGTTCTGGCGATTGATACTCTGTTCTGGGGATTGATACCCTGTTCTGGGATTGATACTCTGATCTGGGGATTGATACTCTGTTCTAGGGATTGCTAAACTATTCTGGGGATTGACACTGTGTTCTGGGGGATTGATACTCTGTTCTGGGGATTGATACTCTGTTCTGGGGGATTGATACTCTGTTCTGGGGATTGATACTCTGTTGTGGGATTGATACTCTGCTCTAGGAATTGATATGCTGTTCTGGGGATTGATACTCTGTTCTGGGGAATTGATACTTTGTTCTGGGGATTGATACTCTGTTCTGGGATTGATACTCTGATCTGGGGATTGATACTCTGCTCCTGGAATTGATACTGTGTTCAAGGGATTGATACTCTGTTCTGGGATTGATACTCTATTCTAGGAATTAATACGCTGTTCTGGGGATTGATACTCTGTTCTGGGATTGATACGATGTTCTGGGGATTGATACTCTGTTCTGGGATTGATACTCAGTTCTGCGATTGATACTATGCTCTGGGAATTGATACTCTGTTCTGGGGGATTGCTACTCTGTTCTGGGGATTGATACTCTGTTCTGGGGATTGACACTCTGTTCTGGGATTGATACTCTGATCTGGGGATTAATACTCTGTTCTAGGGATTGCTGAACTATTCTGGGGATTGACACTGTGTTCTGGGGGATTGATACTCTGTTCTGGGGATTGATACTCTGTTCTGGGGGATTGATACTCTGTTCTGGGGATTGATACTCTATTGTGGGATTGATACTCTGTTCTAGGAATTGATATGCTGTTCTGGGGATTGATACTCTGTTCTGGGATTGATACTCTGTTCTGGGGAATTGATACTCTGTTCTGGGATTGATACCCTGTTCTGGCAATTGATACTCTGTTCTGGGGATTGATAATCTGTTCTGGGGATTGATACTCTGTTCTGGGGATTGATACTCTGTTCTGGGCGATTGATACTCTGTTCTGGGGAGTGATACACTGTTCTGGGGATTGATACTCTGTTCTGGGGGATTAATACTCTGTTCTGGGATTGATACTCTGTTCTGGGGATTGATACTCTGTTCTGGGGGATTAATACTCTCTTCTGGGATTGATACTCTGTTCTGGGGATTGATTTTCTGCTCTGGGTTTTGATACTCTGTTCTGGGGTATTGATACTCTGTTCTGGGAATTAATACTCAGTTCTGGGGGATTGATACACAGTTCCAGGATTAATACTCTGTTTTGGCGATTGATACACTGTTCTGGGGGATTGATACTCAGTTCTGGGGATTGATACTCTGTTCTGGGGATTGATTTTCTGTTCTGGGGATTGATACTCTGTTCTGGGATTGATACCCTGTTCTGGGGATTGATACTCTGTTCTGGGGATTGATACTCTGTTCTGGGGATTGATACTCTGTTCTGGGGATTGATACTCTGTTGTGGGATTGATACTCTGCTCTAGGAATTGATACACTGTTCTGGGGATTGATACTCTGTTCTGGGATTGATACACTGTTCTGGGGGATTGTTACTCTGTTCTGGGATTGATACTCTGTTCTGCAATTGATACTCTGCTCTGGGAATTGGCACTCTGTTCTGGGGGATTGATACTCTGTTCTGGGGATTGATACACTGTTCTGCGGATTGATACTCTGTTCTGGGGATTGATACTCTGTTCTGGGGATTGATAATCTGTTCTGGGGATTGATACTCTGGTCTGGGGATTGATACTCTGTTCTGGGCGATTGATACTCTGTTCTGGGGATTGATACTCTGTTCTGGGATTGATACTCTGTTCTGGGGGATTGATACTCTGTTCTGGGATTGATACTCTGTTCTGCAATTGATACTCAGCTCTGGGAATTGATACTCTGTTCTGGGGGATTGATACTCTGTTCTGGGGATTGATACACTGTTCTGGGGATTGATACTCTGCTCTGGGGATTAATACTCTGCTCTGGGGATTGATACTCTGTTCTGGAGGATTAATACTCTCTTCTGGGATTGATACTCTGTTCTGGGGATTGATTTTCTGTTCTGGGGATTGATACTCTGTTCTGGGGGATTGATACTCTGTTCTTGGGATTGATACACTGTTCAGGAGGATTGATACTCTGTTCTGGGATTGATACTCAGTTCTGGGGATTGGTACTCTGTTCTGGGGATTGATTTTCTCTTCTGGGGATTGATACTTTGTTCTGGGATTGATACTCTGTTCTGCAGGTTGATTTTCTGTTCTGGGGATTGATACTCCGTTCTGAGGGGTTGATACTCTGTTCTGGGGGATTAAGTCTCTGTTCTGGGATTGATACTCTGTACTGGGGAATGATTTTCTGTTCTGGGGATTGATACTCTGTTCTGGGGGATTAATACTCTGTTCTTGGGATTGATACACTGTTCAGGAGGATTGATACTCTGTTCTGGGATTGATACTCAGTTCTGGGGATTGGTACTCTGTTCTGGGGATTGATTTTCTCTTCTGGGGATTGATACTTTGTTCTGGGATTGATACCCTGTTCTCGGGATTGACACTCTGTTCTGGGATTGATGCTCTGTTCTGGGGATTGCTACTCTGATCTCAGGGATTAATACTCTGTTCTGGGGATTGATACAGTGTTCTGGGATTGATACTCTGTTCTGGGGATTGATACTCTGTTCTGGGGGTTGATACACTTTTCTGGGGATTCATACTCTGTTCTGGGGATTGATACTCTGTTCTGAGGATTGATACTCTGTTCTGGGATTGATAATCTGTTCTGGGCACTGATAATCTGTTCTGGGATTTATACACTGCTCTGGGGATTGATAATCTGTTCTGGGATTGATACTCTGTTCTGGGGATTGATACTCTGTTCTGGGATTGATCCTCTGTTCTGGGGATTCATACTCTGTTCTGGGGATTGATGCTCTGTTCTGGGATTGATACTCTGCTCTAGGAATTGATATGCTGTTCTGGGGATTGATACTCTGTTCTGTGATTGATACTATGTTCTGGGGATTGATACTCTGTTCTGGGATTGATACTCTGTCCTGCGATTGATACTATGCTCTGGGAATTGATACTCTGTTCTGGGGGATTAATACTCTGTTCTGGGGATTGATACTCTGTTCTTGGGATTGATACCCTGTTCTGGGATTGATACTCTGATCTGGGGATTGATACTCTGTTCTAGGGATTGCTAAACTATTCTGGGGATTGACACTGTGTTCTGGGTGATTGATACTCTGTTCTGGGGATTGATACTCTGTTCTGGGGGATTGATACTCTGTTCTGGGGATTGATACTCTGTTGTGGGATTGATACTCTGCTCTAGGAATTGATATGCTGTTCTGGGGATTGATACTCTGTTCTGGGGAATTGATACTTTGTTCTGGGGATTGATACTCTGTTCTGGGATTGATACTCTGATCTGGGGATTGATACTCTGCTCCTGGAATTGATACTGTGTTCAAGGGATTGATACTCTGTTCTGGGATTGATACTCTGTTCTAGGAATTAATACGCTGTTCTGGGGATTGATACTCTGTTCTGGGATTGATACTATGTTCTGGGGATTGATACTCTGTTCTGGGATTGATACTCAGTTCTGCGATTGATACTATGCTCTGGGAATTGATACTCTGTTCTGGGGATTGATTTTCTGTTCTGGGGATTGATACTCTGTTCTGGGATTGATACTCTGTTCTGGGATTGATACCCTGTTCTGGGAATTGATACTCTGTTCTGGGGATTGATACTCTGTTCTGGGGATTGATTTTCTGTTCTGGGGATTGATACTCTGTTGTGGGATTGATACACTGCTCTAGGAATTGATACACTGTTCTGGGGATTAATACTCTGTTCTGGGATTGATACTCTGTTCTGGGGGATTGGTACTCTGTTCTGGGATTGATACTCTGTTCTGCAATTGATACTCTGCTCTGGGAATTGATACTCTGTTCTGGGGGATTGATACTCTGTTCTGGGGATTGATACACTGTTCTGGGGATTGATACTCTGTTCTGGGGATTGATACTCTGTTCTGGGGATTGATAATCTGTTCTGGGGATTGATACTCTGTTCTGGGGATTGATACTCTGTTCTGGGCGATTGATACTCTGTTCTGGGGATTGATACTCTGTTCTGGGATTGATACTCTGTTCTGCAATTGATACTCAGCTCTGGGAATTGATACTCTGTTCTGCGGAATTGATACTCTGTTCTGGGGATTGATACACTGTTCTGGGGATTGATGCTCTGCTCTGGGGATTAATACTCTGCTCTGGGGATTGATACTCTGTTCTGGAGGATTAATACTCTCTTCTGGGATTGATACACTGTTCTGGGGATTGATTTTCTGTTCTGGGGATTGATACTCTGTTCTGGGGGATTGATACTCTGTTCTGGGATTAATACTCTGTTCTAGGGGATTGATACTCAGTTCTGGGATTGATACTCTGTTCTGCAGATTGATTTTCTGTTCTGGGGATTGATACTCCGTTCTGAGGGATTGATACTCTGTTCTGGGGGATTGATACTCTGTTCTCGGATTAATATTCTGTTTTGGGGATTGATACTCTGTTCTGGGGGATTAAGTCTCTGTTCTGGGATTGGTACTCTGTTCTGGGGATTGATTTTCTGTTCTGGGGATTGATACTCTGTTCTGGGGGATTAATACTCTGTTCTTGGGATTGATACTCTGTTCAGGAGGATTGATACTCTGTTCTGGGATTGATACTCAGTTCTGGGGATTGATACTCTGTTCTGGGGAATTGATACTTTGTTCTGGGGATTGATACTCTGTTCTGGGATTGATACTTTGATCTGGGGATTGCTACTCTGCTCTGGGAATTGTTACTGTGTTATGGGGGTTGATACTCTGTTCTGGGATTGATACTCTGTTCTAGGAATTAATACGCTGTTCTGGGGATTGATACTCTGTTCTGGGATTGATACTATGTTCTGGGGATTGATACTCTGTTCTGGGATTGATACTCTGTTCTGCGATTGATACTATGCTCTGGGAATTGATACTCTGTTCTGGGGATTAATACTCTGTTCTGGGGATTGATACTCTGTTCTGGGGATTGATACCCTGTTCTGGGATTGATACTCTGATCTGGGGATTGATACTCTGTTCTAGGGTTTGCTAAACTATTCTGGGGATTGACACTGTGTTCTGGGGGATTGATACTCTGTTCTGGGGATTGATACTCTGTTCTGGGGGATTGATACTCTGTTCTGGGGATTGATACTCTGTTGTGGGATTGATACTCTGCTCTAGGAATTGATATGCTGTTCTGGGGATTGATACTCTGTTCTGGGGAATTGATACTTTGTTCTGGGGATTGATACTCTGTTCTGGGATTGATACTCTGATCTGGGGATTGATACTCTGCTCCTGGAATTGATACTGTGTTCAAGGGATTGATACTCTGTTCTGGGATTGATACTCTATTCTAGGAATTAATACGCTGTTCTGGGGATTGATACTCTGTTCTGGGATTGATACGATGTTCTGGGGATTGATACTCTGTTCTGGGATTGATACTCAGTTCTGCGATTGATACTATGCTCTGGGAATTGATACTCTGTTCTGGGGGATTGCTACTCTGTTCTGGGGATTGATACTCTGTTCTGGGGATTGACACTCTGTTCTGGGATTGATACTCTGATCTGGGGATTAATACTCTGTTCTAGGGATTGCTGAACTATTCTGGGGATTGACACTGTGTTCTGGGGGATTGATACTCTGTTCTGGGGATTGATACTCTGTTCTGGGGGATTGATACTCTGTTCTGGGGATTGATACTCTATTGTGGGATTGATACTCTGTTCTAGGAATTGATATGCTGTTCTGGGGATTGATACTCTGTTCTGGGATTGATACTCTGTTCTGGGGAATTGATACTCTGTTCTGGGATTGATACCCTGTTCTGGCAATTGATACTCTGTTCTGGGGATTGATAATCTGTTCTGGGGATTGATACTCTGTTCTGGGGATTGATACTCTGTTCTGGGCGATTGATACTCTGTTCTGGGGAGTGATACACTGTTCTGGGGATTGATACTCTGTTCTGGGGGATTAATACACTGTTCTGGGATTGATACTCTGTTCTGGGGATTGATACTCTGTTCTGGGGGATTAATACTCTCTTCTGGGGGATTGATACACAGTTCCAGGATTAATACTCTGTTTTGGCGATTGATACACTGTTCTGGGGGATTAATACTCTGTTCTGGGATTGATACTCTGTTCTGGGGATTGATTTTCTGTTCTGGGGATTGATACTCTGTTCTGGGGGATTAATACTCTGTTCTGGGGATTGTTACTCTGTTTAGGGGGATTGATACTCTGTTCTGGGATTGATACTCAGTTCTGGTGATTAATACTCTGTTCTGGGGGATTAATACTCTGTTCTGGGATTGATACTCTGTTCTGGGGATTGATTTTCTGTTCTGGGGATTGATACTCTGTTCTGGGGATTAATACTCTGTTCTGGGGATTGATACTCTGTTCAGGGGGATTGATACTCTGTTCTGGGATTGATACTCAGTTCTGGGGATTGATACTCTGCTCTGGGGATTGATTTTCTGTTCTGGGGATTGATACTCTGTTCTGGGATTGATACCCTGTTCTGGGGATTGATACTCTGTTCTGGGGATTGATACTCTGTTCTGGGGATTGATTTTCTGTTCTGGGGATTGATACTCTGTTGTGGGATTGATACACTGCTCTAGGAATTGATACACTGTTCTGGGGATTAATACTCTGTTCTGGGATTGATACTCTGTTCTGGGGGATTGGTACTCTGTTCTGGGATTGATACTCTGTTCTGCAATTGATACTCTGCTCTGGGAATTGATACTCTGTTCTGGGGGATTGATACTCTGTTCTGGGGATTGATACACTGTTCTGGGGATTGATACTCTGTTCTGGGGATTGATACTCTGTTCTGGGGATTGATAATCTGTTCTGGGGATTGATACTCTGTTCTGGGATTGATACTCTGTTCTGCAATTGATACTCAGCTCTGGGAATTGATACTCTGTTCTGGGGAATTGATACTCTGTTCTGGGGATTGATACACTGTTCTGGGGATTGATGCTCTGCTCTGGGGATTAATACTCTGCTCTGGGGATTGATACTCTGTTCTGGAGGATTAATACTCTCTTCTGGGATTGATACTCTGTTCTGGGGATTGATTTTCTGTTCTGGGGATTGATACTCTGTTCTGGGGGATTGATACTCTGTTCTGGGATTAATACTCTGTTCTAGGGGATTGATACTCAGTTCTGGGATTGATACTCTGTTCTGCAGATTGATTTTCTGTTCTGGGGATTGATACTCCGTTCTGAGGGATTGATACTCTGTTCTGGGGGATTGATACTCTGTTCTCGGATTAATACTCTGTTTTGGGGATTGATACTCTGTTCTGGGGGATTAAGTCTCTGTTCTGGGATTGATACTTTGTTCTGGGGATTGATTTTCTGTTCTGGGGATTGATACTCTGTTCTGGGGGATTAATACTCTGTTCTTGGGATTGATACTCTGTTCAGGAGGATTGATACTCTCTTCTGGGATTGATACTCAGTTCTGGGGATTGATACTCTGTTCTGGGGAATTGATACTTTGTTCTGGGGATTGATACTCTGTTCTGGGATTGATACTTTGATCTGGGGATTGCTACTCTGCTCTGGGAATTGTTACTGTGTTATGGGGGTTGATACTCTGTTCTGGGATTGATACTCTGTTCTAGGAATTAATACGCTGTTCTGGGTATTGATACTCTGTTCTGGGATTGATACTCTGTTCTGCAATTGATACTCTGCTCTGGGAATTGATACTCTGTTCTGGGGGATTGATACTCTGTTCTGGGGATTGATACACTGTCCTGGGGATTGATACCCTGTTCTGGCAATTGATACTCTGTTCTGGGGATTGATAATCTGTTCTGGGGATTGATACTCTGTTCTGGGGATTGATACTCTGTTCTGGGCGATTGATACTCTGTTCTGGGGAGTGATACACTGTTCTGGGGATTGATACTCTGTTCTGGGGATTAATACTCTGTTCTGGGGGATTAATACTCTGTTCTGGGATTGATACTCTGTTCTGGGGATTGATACTCTGTTCTGGGGGATTAATACTCTCTTCTGGGATTGATACTCTGTTCTGGGGATTGATTTTCTGCTCTGGGTTTTGATACTCTGTTCTGGGGTATTGATACTCTGTTCTGGGGATTAATACTCAGTTCTGGGGGATTGATACACAGTTCCGGGATTAATACTCTGTTTTGGCGATTGATACACTGTTCTGGGGGATTAATACTCTGTTCTGGGATTGATACTCTGTTCTGGGGATTGATACTCTGTTCTGGGATTGATACTCTGATCTGGGGATTGATACTCTGCTCCTGGAATTGATACTGTGTTCAAGGGATTGATACTTTGTTCTGGGATTGATACTCTGTTCTAGGAATTAATACGCTGTTCTGGGGATTGATACTCTGTTCTGGGATTGATACTATGTTCTGGGGATTGATACTCTGTTCTGGGATTGATACTCAGTTCTGCGATTGATACTATGCTCTGGGAATTGATACTCTGTTCTGGGGATTGATTTTCTGTTCTGGGGATTGATACTCTGTTCTGGGATTGATACTCTGTTCTGGGATTGATACCCTGTTCTGGGGATTGATACTCTGTTCTGGGGATTGATACTCTGTTCTGGGGATTGATTTTCTGTTCTGGGGATTGATACTCTGTTGTGGGATTGATACACTGCTCTAGGAATTGATACACTGTTCTGGGGATTAATACTCTGTTCTGGGATGGATACTCTGTTCTGGGGGATTGGTACTCTGTTCTGGGATTGATACTCTGTTCTGCAATTGATACTCTGCTCTGGGAATTGATACTCTGTTCTGGGGGATTGATACTCTGTTCTGGGGATTGATACACTGTTCTGCGGATTGATACTCTGTTCTGGGGATTGATACTCTGTTCTGGGGATTGATAATCTGTTCTGGGGATTGATACTCTCTTCTGGGATTGATACTATGTTCTGGGGATTGATACTCTGTTCTGGGATTGATACTCAGTTCTGCGATTGATACTATGCTCTGGGAATTGATACTCTGTTCTGGGGATTGATTTTCTGTTCTGGGGATTGATACTCTGTTCTGGGATTGATACTCTGTTCTGGGATTGATACCCTGTTCTGGGGATTGATACTCTGTTCTGGGGATTGATACTCTGTTCTGGGGATTGATTTTCTGTTCTGGGGATTGATACTCTGTTGTGGGATTGATACACTGCTCTAGGTATTGATACACTGTTCTGGGGATTAATACTCTGTTCTGGGATTGATACTCTGTTCTGGGGGATTGGTACTCTGTTCTGGGATTGATACTCTGTTCTGCAATTGATACTCTGCTCTGGGAATTGATACTCTGTTCTGGGGGATTGATACTCTGTTCTGGGGATTGATACACTGTTCTGGGGATTGATACTCTGTTCTGGGGATTGATACTCTGTTCTGGGGATTGATAATCTGTTCTGGGGATTGATACTCTGTTCTGGGGATTGATACTCTGTTCTGGGCGATTGATACTCTGTTCTGGGGATTGATACTCTGTTCTGGGATTGATACTCTGTTCTGCAATTGATACTCAGCTCTGGGAATTGATACTCTGTTCTGCGGAATTGATACTCTGTTCTGGGGATTGATACACTGTTCTGGGGATTGATGCTCTGCTCTGGGGATTAATACTCTGCTCTGGGGATTGATACTCTGTTCTGGAGGATTAATACTCTCTTCTGGGATTGATACTCTGTTCTGGGGATTGATTTTCTGTTCTGGGGATTGATACTCTGTTCTGGGGGATTGATACTCTGTTCTGGGATTAATACTCTGTTCTAGGGGATTGATACTCAGTTCTGGGATTGATACTCTGTTCTGCAGATTGATTTTCTGTTCTGGGGATTGATACTCCGTTCTGAGGGATTGATACTCTGTTCTGGGGGATTGATACTCTGTTCTCGGATTAATACTCTGTTTTGGGGATTGATACTCTGTTCTGGGGGATTAAGTCTCTGTTCTGGGATTGATACTCTGTTCTGGGGATTGATTTTCTGTTCTGGGGATTGATACTCTGTTCTGGGGGATTAATACTCTGTTCTTGGGATTGATACTCTGTTCAGGAGGATTGATACTCTGTTCTGGGATTGATACTCAGTTCTGGGGATTGATACTCTGTTCTGGGGAATTGATACTTTGTTCTGGGGATTGATACTCTGTTCTGGGATTGATACTTTGATCTGGGGATTGCTACTCAGCTCTGGGAATTGTTACTGTGTTATGGGGGTTGATACTCTGTTCTGGGATTGATACTCTGTTCTAGGAATTAATACACTGTTCTGGGGATTGATACTCTGTTCTGGGATTGATACTATGTTCTGGGGATTGATACTCTGTTCTGGGATTGATACTCTGTTCTGCGATTGATACTATGCTCTGGGAATTGATACTCTGTTCTGGGGATTAATACTCTGTTCTGGGGATTGATACTCTGTTCTGGGGATTGATACCCTGTTCTGGGATTGATACTCTGATCTGGGGATTGATACTCTGTTCTAGGGATTGCTAAACTATTCTGGGGATTGACACTGTGTTCTGGGGGATTGATACTCTGTTCTGGGGATTGATACTCTGTTCTGGGGGATTGATACTCTGTTCTGGGGATTGATACTCTGTTGTGGGATTGATACTCTGCTCTAGGAATTGATATGCTGTTCTGGGGATTGATACTCTGTTCTGGGGAATTGATACTTTGTTCTGGGGATTGATACTCTGTTCTGGGATTGATACTCTGATCTGGGGATTGATACTCTGCTCCTGGAATTGATACTGTGTTCAAGGGATTGATACTCTGTTCTGGGATTGATACTCTATTCTAGGAATTAATACGCTGTTCTGGGGATTGATACTCTGTTCTGGGATTGATACGATGTTCTGGGGCTTGATACACTGTTCTGGGATTGATACTCAGTTCTGCGATTGATACTATGCTCTGGGAATTGATACTCTGTTCTGGGGGATTGCTACTCTGTTCTGGGGATTGATACTCTGTTCTGGGGATTGACACTCTGTTCTGGGATTGATACTCTGATCTGGGGATTAATACTCTGTTCTAGGGATTGCTGAACTATTCTGGGGATTGACACTGTGTTCTGGGGGATTGATACTCTGTTCTGGGGATTGATACTCTGTTCTGGGGGATTGATACTCTGTTCTGGGGATTGATACTCTATTGTGGGATTGATACTCTGTTCTAGGAATTGATATGCTGTTCTGGGGATTGATACTCTGTTCTGGGATTGATACTCTGTTCTGGGGAATTGATACTCTGTTCTGGGATTGATACCCTGTTCTGGCAATTGATACTCTGTTCTGGGGATTGATAATCTGTTCTGGGGATTGATACTCTGTTCTGTGGATTGATACTCTGTTCTGGGCGATTGATACTCTGTTCTGGGGAGTGATACACTGTTCTGGGGATTGATACTCTGTTCTGGGGGATTAATACTCTGTTCTGGGATTGATACTCTGTTCTGGGGATTGATACTCTGTTCTGGGGGATTAATACTCTCTTCTGGGATTGATACTCTGTTCTGGGGATTGATTTTCTGCTCTGGGTTTTGATACTCTGTTCTGGGGTATTGATACTCTGTTCTGGGGATTAATACTCAGTTCTGGGGGATTGATACACAGTTCCAGGATTAATACTCTGTTTTGGCGATTGATACACTGTTCTGGGGGATTAATACTCTGTTCTGGGATTGATACTCTGTTCTGGGGATTGATTTTCTGTTCTGGGGATTGATACTCTGTTCTGGGGGATTAATACTCTGTTCTGGGGATTGTTACTCTGTTTAGGGGGATTGATACTCTGTTCTGGGATTGATACTCAGTTCTGGTGATTGATACTCTGTTCTGGGGGATTAATACTCTGTTCTGGGATTGATACTCTGTTCTGGGGATTGATTTTCTGTATGGGGATTGATACTCTGTTCTGGGGATTAATACTCTGTTCTGGGGATTGATACTCTGTTCAGGGGGATTGATACTCTGTTCTGGGATTGATACTCAGTTCTGGGGATTGATACTCTGCTCTGGGGATTGATTTTCTGTTCTGGGGATTGATACTCTGTTCTGGGATTGATACCCTGTTCTGGGGATTGATACTCTGTTCTGGGGATTGATACTCTGTTCTGGGGATTGATTTTCTGTTCTGGGGATTGATACTCTGTTGTGGGATTGATACACTGTTCTGGGGATTAATACTCTGTTCTGGGATTGATACTCTGTTCTGGGGGATTGGTACTCTGTTCTGGGATTGATACTCTGTTCTGCAATTGATACTCTGCTCTGGGAATTGATACTCTGTTCTGGGGGATTGATACTCTGTTCTGGGGATTGATACACTGTTCTGGGGATTGATTCTCTGTTCTGAGGATTGATACTCTGTTCTGGGGATTGATAATCTGTTCTGGGGATTGATACTCTGTTCTGGGATTGATACTCTGTTCTGCAATTGATACTCAGCTCTGGGAATTGATACTCTGTTCTGGGGAATTGATACTCTGTTCTGGGGATTGATACACTGTTCTGGGGATTGATGCTCTGCTCTGGGGATTAATACTCTGCTCTGGGGATTGATACTCTGTTCTGGAGGATTAATACTCTCTTCTGGGATTGATACTCTGTTCTGGGGATTGATTTTCTGTTCTGGGGATTGATACTCTGTTCTGGGGGATTGATACTCTGTTCTGGGATTAATACTCTGTTCTAGGGGATTGATACTCAGTTCTGGGATTGATACTCTGTTCTGCAGATTGATTTTCTGTTCTGGGGATTGATACTCCGTTCTGAGGGATTGATACTCTGTTCTGGGGGATTGATACTCTGTTCTGGGCGATTGATACTCTGTTCTGGGGAGTGATACACTGTTCTGGGGATTGATACTCTGTTCTGGGGGATTAATACTCTGTTCTGGGATTGATACTCTGTTCTGGGGATTGATACTCTGTTCTGGGGGATTAATACTCTCTTCTGGGATTGATACTCTGTTCTGGGGATTGATTTTCTGCTCTGGGTTTTGATACTCTGTTCTGGGGTATTGATACTCTGTTCTTGGGATTAATACTCAGTTCTGGGGGATTGATACACAGTTCCGGGATTAATACTCTGTTTTGGCGATTGATACACTGTTCTGGGGGTTTAATACTCTGTTCTGGGATTGATACTCTGTTCTGGGGATTGATTTTCTGTTCTGGGGATTGATACTCTGTTCTGGGGGATTAATACTCTGTTCTGGGGATTGTTACTCTGTTTAGGGGGATTGATACTCTGTTCTGGGATTGATACTCAGTTCTGGTGATTGATACTCTGTTCTGGGGGATTAATACTCTGTTCTGGGATTGATACTCTGTTCTGGGGATTGATTTTCTGTTCTGGGGATTGATACTCTGTTCTGGGGATTAATACTCTGTTCTGGGGATTGATACTCTGTTCAGGGGGATTGATACTCTGTTCTGGGATTGATACTCAGTTCTGGGGATTGATACTCTGCTCTTGGGATTGGTTTTCTGTTCTGGGGATTGATACTCTGTTCTGGGATTGATACCCTGTTCTGGGGATTGATACTCTGTTCTGGGGATTGATACTCTGTTCTGGGGATTGATTTTCTGTTCTGGGGATTGATACTCTGTTGTGGGATTGATACACTGCTCTAGGAATTGATACACTGTTCTGGGGATTAATACTCTGTTCTGGGATTGATACTCTGTTCTGGGGGATTGGTACTCTGTTCTGGGATTGATACTCTGTTCTGCAATTGATACTCTGCTCTGGGAATTGATACTCTGTTCTGGGGGATTGATACTCTGTTCTGGGGATTGATACACTGTTCTGGGGATTGATACTCTGTTCTGGGGATTGATACTCTGTTCTGGGGATTGATAATCTGTTCTGGGGATTGATACTCTGTTCTGGGGATTGATACTCTGTTCTGGGCGATTGATACTCTGTTCTGGGGATTGATACTCTGTTCTGGGATTGATACTCTGTTCTGCAATTGATACTCAGCTCTGGGAATTGATACTCTGTTCTGGGGAATTGATACTCTGTTCTGGGGATTGATACACTGTTCTGGGGATTGATGCTCTGCTCTGGGGATTAATACTCTGCTCTGGGGATTGATACTCTGTTCTGGAGGATTAATACTCTCTTCTGGGATTGATACTCTGTTCTGGGGATTGATTTTCTGTTCTGGGGATTGATACTCTGTTCTGGGGGATTGATACTCTGTTCTGGGATTAATACTCTGTTCTAGGGGATTGATACTCAGTTCTGGGATTGATACTCTGTTCTGCAGATTGATTTTCTGTTCTGGGGATTGATACTCCGTTCTGAGGGATTGATACTCTGTTCTGGGGGATTGATACTCTGTTCTCGGATTAATACTCTGTTTTGGGGATTGATACTCTGTTCTGGGGGATTAAGTCTCTGTTCTGGGATTGATACTCTGTTCTGGGGATTGATTTTCTGTTCTGGGGATTGATACTCTGTTCTGGGGGATTAATACTCTGTTCTGGGGATTGATACTCTGTTCAGGAGGATTGATACCCTGTTCTGGGATTGATACTCTGATCTGGGGATTGATACTCTGTTCTAGGGATTGCTAAACTATTCTGGGGATTGACACTGTGTTCTGGGGGATTGATACTCTGTTCTGGGGATTGATACTCTGTTCTGGGGGATTGATACTCTGTTCTGGGGATTGATACTCTGTTGTGGGATTGATACTCTGCTCTAGGAATTGATATGCTGTTCTGGGGATTGATACTCTGTTCTGGGGAATTGATACTTTGTTCTGGGGATTGATACTCTGTTCTGGGATTGATACTCTGATCTGGGGATTGATACTCTGCTCCTGGAATTGATACTGTGTTCAAGGGATTGATACTCTGTTCTGGGATTGATACTCTATTCTAGGAATTAATACGCTGTTCTGGGGATTGATACTCTGTTCTGGGATTGATACGATGTTCTGGGGATTGATACTCTGTTCTGGGATTGATACTCAGTTCTGCGATTGATACTATGCTCTGGGAATTGATACTCTGTTCTGGGGGATTGCTACTCTGTTCTGGGGATTGATACTCTGTTCTGGGGATTGAAACTCTGTTCTGGGATTGATACTCTGATCTGGGGATTAATACTCTGTTCTAGCGATTGCTGAACTATTCTGGGGATTGACACTGTGTTCTGGGGGATTGATACTCTGTTCTGGGGATTGATACTCTGTTCTGGGGGATTGATACTCTGTTCTGGGGATTGATACTCTATTGTGGGATTGATACTCTGTTCTAGGAATTGATATGCTGTTCTGGGGATTGATACTCTGTTCTGGGATTGATACTCTGTTCTGGGGAATTGATACTCTGTTCTGGGATTGATACCCTGTTCTGGCAATTGATACTCTGTTCTGGGGATTGATAATCTGTTCTGGGGATTGATACTCTGTTCTGGGGATTGATACTCTGTTCTGGGCGATTGATACTCTGTTCTGGGGAGTGATACACTGTTCTGGGGATTGATACTCTGTTCTGGGGATTAATGCTCTGTTCTGGGATTGATACTCTGTTCTGGGGATTGATACTCTGTTCTGGGGGATTAATACTCTCTTCTGGGATTGATACTCTGTTCTGGGGATTGATTTTCTGCTCTGGGTTTTGATACTCTGTTCTGGGGTATTGATACTCTGTTCTGGGGATTAATACTCAGTTCTGGGGGATTGATACACAGTTCCAGGATTAATACTCTGTTTTGGCGATTGATACACTGTTCTGGGGGATTAATACACTGTTCTGGGATTGATACTCTGTTCTGGGGATTGATTTTCTGTTCTGGGGATTGATACTCTGTTCTGGGGGATTAATACTCTGTTCTGGGGATTGTTACTCTGTTTAGGGGGATTGATACTCTGTTCTGGGATTGATACTCAGTTCTGGTGATTGATACTCTGTTCTGGGGGATTAATACTCTGTTCTGGGATTGATACTCTGTTCTGGGGATTGATTTTCTGTTCTGGGGATTGATACTCTGTTCTGGGGATTAATACTCTGTTCTGGGGATTGATACTCTGTTCAGGGGGATTGATACTCTGTTCTGGGATTGATACTCAGTTCTGGGGATTGATACTCTGCTCTGGGGATTGATTTTCTGTTCTGGGGATTGATACTCTGTTCTGGGATTGATACCCTGTTCTGGGGATTGATACTCTGTTCTGGGGATTGATACTCTGTTCTGGGGATTGATTTTCTGTTCTGGGGATTGATACTCTGTTGTGGGATTGATACACTGCTCTAGGAATTGATACACTGTTCTGGGGATTAATACTCTGTTCTGGGATTGATACTCTGTTCTGGGGGATTGGTACTCTGTTCTGGGATTGATACTCTGTTCTGCAATTGATACTCTGCTCTGGGAATTGATACTCTGTTCTGGGGGATTGATACTCTGTTCTGGGGATTGATACACTGTTCTGGGGATTGATACTCTGTTCTGGGGATTGATACTCTGTTCTGGGGATTGATAATCTGTTCTGGGGATTGATACTCTGTTCTGGGATTGATACTCTGTTCTGCAATTGATACTCAGCTCTGGGAATTGATACTCTGTTCTGGGGAATTGATACTCTGTTCTGGGGATTGATACACTGTTCTGGGGATTGATGCTCTGCTCTGGGGATTAATACTCTGCTCTGGGGATTGATACTCTGTTCTGGAGGATTAATACTCTCTTCTGGGATTGATACTCTGTTCTGGGGATTGATTTTCTGTTCTGGGGATTGATACTCTGTTCTGGGGGATTGATACTCTGTTCTGGGATTAATACTCTGTTCTAGGGGATTGATACTCAGTTCTGGGATTGATACTCTGTTCTGCAGATTGATTTTCTGTTCTGGGGATTGATACTCCGTTCTGAGGGATTGATACTCTGTTCTGGGGGATTGATACTCTGTTCTCGGATTAATACTCTGTTTTGGGGATTGATACTCTGTTCTGGGGGATTAAGTCTCTGTTCTGGGATTGATACTCTGTTCTGGGGATTGATTTTCTGTTCTGGGGATTGATACTCTGTTCTGGGGGATTAATACTCTGTTCTGGGGATTGATACTCTGTTCAGGAGGATTGATACTCTGTTCTGGGATTGATACTCAGTTCTGGGGATTGATACTCTGTTCTGGGGAATTGATACTTTGTTCTGGGGATTGATACTCTGTTCTGGGATTGATACTTTGATCTGGGGATTGCTACTCTGCTCTGGGAATTGTTACTGTGTTATGGGGGTTGATACTCTGTTCTGGGATTGATACTCTGTTCTAGGAATTAATACGCTGTTCTGGGGATTGATACTCTGTTCTGGGATTGATACTCTGTTCTGCAATTGATACTCTGCTCTGGGAATTGATACTCTGTTCTGGGGGATTGATACTCTGTTCTGGGGATTGATACACTGTCCTGGGGATTGATACCCTGTTCTGGCAATTGATACTCTGTTCTGGGGATTGATAATCTGTTCTGGGGATTGATACTCTGTGCTGGGGATTGATACTCTGTTCTGGGCGATTGATACTCTGTTCTGGGGAGTGATACACTGTTCTGGGGATTGATACTCTGTTCTGGGGATTAATACTCTGTTCTGGGGGATTAATACTCTGTTCTGGGATTGATACTCTGTTCTGGGGATTGATACTCTGTTCTGGGGGATTAATACTCTCTTCTGGGATTGATACTCTGTTCTGGGGATTGCTTTTCTGCTCTGGGTTTTGATACTCTGTTCTGGGGTATTGATACTCTGTTCTGGGGATTAATACTCAGTTCTGGGGGATTGATACACAGTTCCGGGATTAATACTCTGTTTTGGCGATTGATACACTGTTCTGGGGGATTAATACTCTGTTCTGGGATTGATACTCTGTTCTGGGGATTGATTTTCTGTTCTGGGGATTGATACTCTGTTCTGGGGGATTAATACTCTGTTCTGGGGATTGTTACTCTGTTTAGGGGGATTGATACTCTGTTCTGGGATTGATACTCAGTTCTGGTGATTGATACTCTGTTCTGGGGGATTAATACTCTGTTCTGGGATTGATACTCTGTTCTGGGGATTGATTTTCTGTTCTGGGGATTGATACTCTGTTCTGGGGATTAATACTCTGTTCTGGGGATTGATACTCTGTTCAGGGGGATTGATACTCTGTTCTGGGATTGATACTCAGTTCTGGGGATTGATACTCTGCTCTGGGGATTGATTTTCTGTTCTGGGGATTGATACTCTGTTCTGGGATTGATACCCTGTTCTGGGGATTGATACTCTGTTCTGGGGATTGATACTCTGTTCTGGGGATTGATTTTCTGTTCTGGGGATTGATACTCTGTTGTGGGATTGATACACTGCTCTAGGAATTGATACACTGTTCTGGGGATTAATACTCTGTTCTGGGATTGATACTCTGTTCTCGGGGGATTGGTACTCTGTTCTGGGATTGATACTCTGTTCTGCAATTGATACTCTGCTCTGGGAATTGATACTCTGTTCTGGGTGATTGATACTCTGTTCTGGGGATTGATACACTGTTCTGGGGATTGATACTCTGTTCTGGGGATTGATACTCTGTTCTGGGGATTGATAATCTGTTCTGGGGATTGATACTCTGTTCTGGGGAATGATACTCTGTTCTGGGCGATTGATACTCTGTTCTGGGGATTGATACTCTGTTCTGGGATTGATACTCTGTTCTGCAATTGATACTCAGCTCTGGGAATTGATACTCTGTTCTGGGGAATTGATACTCTGTTCTGGGGATTGATACACTGTTCTGGGGATTGATGCTCTGCTCTGGGGATTAATACTCTGCTCTGGGGATTGATACTCTGTTCTGGAGGATTAATACTCTCTTCTGGGATTGATACTCTGTTCTGGGGATTGATTTTCTGTTCTGGGGATTGATACTCTGTTCTGGGGGATTGATACTCTGTTCTGGGATTAATACTCTGTTCTAGGGGATTGATACTCAGTTCTGGGATTGATACTCTGTTCTGCAGATTGATTTTCTGTTCTGGGGATTGATACTCCGTTCTGAGGGATTGATACTCTGTTCTGGGGGATTGATACTCTGTTCTCGGATTAATACTCTGTTTTGGGGATTGATACTCTGTTCTGGGGGATTAAGTCTCTGTTCTGGGATTGATACTCTGTTCTGGGGATTGATTTTCTGTTCTGGGGATTGATACTCTGTTCTGGGGGATTAATACTCTGTTCTGGGGATTGATACTCTGTTCAGGAGGATTGATACTCTGTTCTGGGATTGATACTCAGTTCTGGGGATTGATACTCTGTTCTGGGGATTGATACCCTGTTCTGGGATTGATACTCTGATCTGGGGATTGATACTCTGTTCTAGGGATTGCTAAACTATTCTGGGGATTGACACTGTGTTCTGGGGGATTGATACTCTGTTCTGGGGATTGATACTCTGTTCTGGGGGATTGATACTCTGTTCTGGGGATTGATACTCTGTTGTGGGATTGATACTCTGCTCTAGGAATTGATATGCTGTTCTGGGGATTGATACTCTGTTCTGGGGAATTGATACTTTGTTCTGGGGATTGATACTCTGTTCTGGGATTGATACTCTGATCTGGGGATTGATACTCTGCTCCTGGAATTGATACTGTGTTCAAGGGATTGATACTCTGTTCTGGGATTGATACTCTATTCTAGGAATTAATACGCTGTTCTGGGGATTGATACTCTGTTCTGGGATTGATACGATGTTCTGGGGATTGATACTCTGTTCTGGGATTGATACTCAGTTCTGCGATTGATACTATGCTCTGGGAATTGATACTCTGTTCTGGGGGATTGCTACTCTGTTCTGGGGATTGATACTCTGTTCTGGGGATTGACACTCTGTTCTGGGATTGATACTCTGATCTGGGGATTAATACTCTGTTCTAGCGATTGCTGAACTATTCTGGGGATTGACACTGTGTTCTGGGGGATTGATACTCTGTTCTGGGGATTGATACTCTGTTCTGGGGGATTGATACTCTGTTCTGGGGATTGATACTCTATTGTGGGATTGATACTCTGTTCTAGGAATTGATATGCTGTTCTGGGGATTGATACTCTGTTCTGGGATTGATACTCTGTTCTGGGGAATTGATACTCTGTTCTGGGATTGATACCCTGTTCTGGCAATTGATACTCTGTTCTGGGGATTGATAATCTGTTCTGGGGATTGATACTCTGTTCTGGGGATTGATACTCTGTTCTGGGCGATTGATACTCTGTTCTGGGGAGTGATACACTGTTCTGGGGATTGATACTCTGTTCTGGGGGATTAATACTCTGTTCTGGGATTGATACTCTGTTCTGGGGATTGATACTCTGTTCTGGGGGATTAATACTCTCTTCTGGGATTGATACTCTGTTCTGGGGATTGATTTTCTGCTCTGGGTTTTGATACTCTGTTCTGGGGTATTGATACTCTGTTCTGGGGATTAATACTCAGTTCTGGGGGATTGATACACAGTTCCAGGATTAATACTCTGTTTTGGCGATTGATACACTGTTCTGGGGGATTAATACTCTGTTCTGGGATTGATACTCTGTTCTGGGGATTGATTTTCTGTTCTGGGGATTGATACTCTGTTCTGGGGGATTAATACTCTGTTCTGGGGATTGTTACTCTGTTTAGGGGGATTGATACTCTGTTCTGGGATTGATACTCAGTTCTGGTGATTGATACTCTGTTCTGGGGGATTAATACTCTGTTCTGGGATTGATACTCTGTTCTGGGGATTGATTTTCTGTTCTGGGGATTGATACTCTGTTCTGGGGATTAATACTCTGTTCTGGGGATTGATACTCTGTTCAGGGGGATTGATACTCTGTTCTGGGATTGATACTCAGTTCTGGGGATTGATACTCTGCTCTGGGGATTGATTTTCTGTTCTGGGGATTGATACTCTGTTCTGGGATTGATACCCTGTTCTGGGGATTGATACTCTGTTCTGGGGATTGATACTCTGTTCTGGGGATTGATTTTCTGTTCTGGGGATTGATACTCTGTTGTGGGATTGATACACTGCTCTAGGAATTGATACACTGTTCTGGGGATTAATACTCTGTTCTGGGATTGATACTCTGTTCTGGGGGATTGGTACTCTGTTCTGGGATTGATACTCTGTTCTGCAATTGATACTCTGCTCTGGGAATTGATACTCTGTTCTGGGGGATTGATACTCTGTTCTGGGGATTGATACACTGTTCTGGGGATTGATACTCTGTTCTGGGGATTGATACTCTGTTCTGGGGATTGATAATCTGTTCTGGGGATTGATACTCTGTTCTGGGATTGATACTCTGTTCTGCAATTGATACTCAGCTCTGGGAATTGATACTCTGTTCTGGGGAATTGATACTCTGTTCTGGGGATTGATACACTGTTCTGGGGATTGATGCTCTGCTCTGGGGATTAATACTCTGCTCTGGGGATTGATACTCTGTTCTGGAGGATTAATACTCTCTTCTGGGATTGATACTCTGTTCTGGGGATTGATTTTCTGTTCTGGGGATTGATACTCTGTTCTGGGGGATTGATACTCTGTTCTGGGATTAATACTCTGTTCTAGGGGATTGATACTCAGTTCTGGGATTGATACTCTGTTCTGCAGATTGATTTTCTGTTCTGGGGATTGATACTCCGTTCTGAGGGATTGATACTCTGTTCTGGGGAGTGATACACTGTTCTGGGGATTGATACTCTGTTCTGGGGGATTAATACTCTGTTCTGGGATTGATACTCTGTTCTGGGGATTGATACTCTGTTCTGGGGGATTAATACTCTCTTCTGGGATTGATACTCTGTTCTGGGGATTGATTTTCTGCTCTGGGTTTTGATACTCTGTTCTGGGGTATTGATACTCTGTTCTGGGGATTAATACTCAGTTCTGGGGGATTGATACACAGTTCCAGGATTAATACTCTGTTTTGGCGATTGATACACTGTTCTGGGGGATTAATACTCTGTTCTGGGATTGATACTCTGTTCTGGGGATTGATTTTCTGTTCTGGGGATTGATACTCTGTTCTGGGGGATTAATACTCTGTTCTGGGGATTGTTACTCTGTTTAGGGGGATTGATACTCTGTTCTGGGATTGATACTCAGTTCTGGTGATTGATACTCTGTTCTGGGGGATTAATACTCTGTTCTGGGATTGATACTCTGTTCTGGGGATTGATTTTCTGTTCTGGGGATTGATACTCTGTTCTGGGGATTAATACTCTGTTCTGGGGATTGATACTCTGTTCAGGGGGATTGATACTCTGTTCTGGGATTGATACTCAGTTCTGGGGATTGATACTCTGCTCTGGGGATTGATTTTCTGTTCTGGGGATTGATACTCTGTTCTGGGATTGATACCCTGTTCTGGGGATTGATACTCTGTTCTGGGGATTGATACTCTGTTCTGGGGATTGATTTTCTGTTCTGGGGATTGATACTCTGTTGTGGGATTGATACACTGCTCTAGGAATTGATACACTGTTCTGGGGATTAATACTCTGTTCTGGGATTGATACTCTGTTCTGGGGGATTGGTACTCTGTTCTGGGATTGATACTCTGTTCTGCAATTGATACTCTGCTCTGGGAATTGATACTCTGTTCTGGGGGATTGATACTCTGTTCTGGGGATTGATACACTGTTCTGGGGATTGATACTCTGTTCTGGGGATTGATACTCTGTTCTGGGGATTGATAATCTGTTCTGGGGATTGATACTCTGTTCTGGGATTGATACTCTGTTCTGCAATTGATACTCAGCTCTGGGAATTGATACTCTGTTCTGGGGAATTGATACTCTGTTCTGGGGATTGATACACTGTTCTGGGGATTGATGCTCTGCTCTGGGGATTAATACTCTGCTCTGGGGATTGATACTCTGTTCTGGAGGATTAATACTCTCTTCTGGGATTGATACTCTGTTCTGGGGATTGATTTTCTGTTCTGGGGATTGATACTCTGTTCTGGGGGATTGATACTCTGTTCTGGGATTAATACTCTGTTCTAGGGGATTGATACTCAGTTCTGGGATTGATACTCTGTTCTGCAGATTGATTTTCTGTTCTGGGGATTGATACTCCGTTCTGAGGGATTGATACTCTGTTCTGGGGGATTGATACTCTGTTCTCGGATTAATACTCTGTTTTGGGGATTGATACTCTGTTCTGGGGGATTAAGTCTCTGTTCTGGGATTGATACTCTGTTCTGGGGATTGATTTTCTGTTCTGGGGATTGATACTCTGTTCTGGGGGATTAATACTCTGTTCTGGGGATTGATACTCTGTTCAGGAGGATTGATACTCTGTTCTGGGATTGATACTCAGTTCTGGGGATTGATACTCTGTTCTGGGGAATTGATACTTTGTTCTGGGGATTGATACTCTGTTCTGGGATTGATACTTTGATCTGGGGATTGCTACTCTGCTCTGGGAATTGTTACTGTGTTATGGGGGTTGATACTCTGTTCTGGGATTGATACTCTGTTCTAGGAATTAATACG
Source organism: Somniosus microcephalus (assembly GCF_052327205.1). Lineage (NCBI taxonomy): Eukaryota > Metazoa > Chordata > Chondrichthyes > Squaliformes > Somniosidae > Somniosus > Somniosus microcephalus. The sequence continues at coordinate 13,896,179 of NC_141018.1, read as the reverse complement.
CTGTTCTGGGGATTGATACTCTGTTCTGGGATTGATACTCTGTTCTGCAATTGATACTCTGCTCTGGGAATTGATACTCTGTTCTGGGGGATTGATACTCTGTTCTGGGGATTGATACACTGTCCTGGGGATTGATACCCTGTTCTGGCAATTGATACTCTGTTCTGGGGATTGATAATCTGTTCTGGGGATTGATACTCTGTTCTGGGGATTGATACTCTGTTCTGGGCGATTGATACTCTGTTCTGGGGAGTGATACACTGTTCTGGGGATTGATACTCTGTTCTGGGGATTAATACTCTGTTCTGGGGGATTAATACTCTGTTCTGGGATTGATACTCTGTTCTGGGGATTGATACTCTGTTCTGGGGGATTAATACTCTCTTCTGGGATTGATACTCTGTTCTGGGGATTGCTTTTCTGCTCTGGGTTTTGATACTCTGTTCTGGGGTATTGATACTCTGTTCTGGGGATTAATACTCAGTTCTGGGGGATTGATACACAGTTCCGGGATTAATACTCTGTTTTGGCGATTGATACACTGTTCTGGGGGATTAATACTCTGTTCTGGGATTGATACTCTGTTCTGGGGATTGATTTTCTGTTCTGGGGATTGATACTCTGTTCTGGGGGATTAATACTCTGTTCTGGGGATTGTTACTCTGTTTAGGGGGATTGATACTCTGTTCTGGGATTGATACTCAGTTCTGGTGATTGATACTCTGTTCTGGGGGATTAATACTCTGTTCTGGGATTGATACTCTGTTCTGGGGATTGATTTTCTGTTCTGGGGATTGATACTCTGTTCTGGGGATTAATACTCTGTTCTGGGGATTGATACTCTGTTCAGGGGGATTGATACTCTGTTCTGGGATTGATACTCAGTTCTGGGGATTGATACTCTGCTCTGGGGATTGATTTTCTGTTCTGGGGATTGATACTCTGTTCTGGGATTGATACCCTGTTCTGGGGATTGATACTCTGTTCTGGGGATTGATACTCTGTTCTGGGGATTGATTTTCTGTTCTGGGGATTGATACTCTGTTGTGGGATTGATACACTGCTCTAGGAATTGATACACTGTTCTGGGGATTAATACTCTGTTCTGGGATTGATACTCTGTTCTCGGGGGATTGGTACTCTGTTCTGGGATTGATACTCTGTTCTGCAATTGATACTCTGCTCTGGGAATTGATACTCTGTTCTGGGTGATTGATACTCTGTTCTGGGGATTGATACACTGTTCTGGGGATTGATACTCTGTTCTGGGGATTGATACTCTGTTCTGGGGATTGATAATCTGTTCTGGGGATTGATACTCTGTTCTGGGGAATGATACTCTGTTCTGGGCGATTGATACTCTGTTCTGGGGATTGATACTCTGTTCTGGGATTGATACTCTGTTCTGCAATTGATACTCAGCTCTGGGAATTGATACTCTGTTCTGGGGAATTGATACTCTGTTCTGGGGATTGATACACTGTTCTGGGGATTGATGCTCTGCTCTGGGGATTAATACTCTGCTCTGGGGATTGATACTCTGTTCTGGAGGATTAATACTCTCTTCTGGGATTGATACTCTGTTCTGGGGATTGATTTTCTGTTCTGGGGATTGATACTCTGTTCTGGGGGATTGATACTCTGTTCTGGGATTAATACTCTGTTCTAGGGGATTGATACTCAGTTCTGGGATTGATACTCTGTTCTGCAGATTGATTTTCTGTTCTGGGGATTGATACTCCGTTCTGAGGGATTGATACTCTGTTCTGGGGGATTGATACTCTGTTCTCGGATTAATACTCTGTTTTGGGGATTGATACTCTGTTCTGGGGGATTAAGTCTCTGTTCTGGGATTGATACTCTGTTCTGGGGATTGATTTTCTGTTCTGGGGATTGATACTCTGTTCTGGGGGATTAATACTCTGTTCTGGGGATTGATACTCTGTTCAGGAGGATTGATACTCTGTTCTGGGATTGATACTCAGTTCTGGGGATTGATACTCTGTTCTGGGGATTGATACCCTGTTCTGGGATTGATACTCTGATCTGGGGATTGATACTCTGTTCTAGGGATTGCTAAACTATTCTGGGGATTGACACTGTGTTCTGGGGGATTGATACTCTGTTCTGGGGATTGATACTCTGTTCTGGGGGATTGATACTCTGTTCTGGGGATTGATACTCTGTTGTGGGATTGATACTCTGCTCTAGGAATTGATATGCTGTTCTGGGGATTGATACTCTGTTCTGGGGAATTGATACTTTGTTCTGGGGATTGATACTCTGTTCTGGGATTGATACTCTGATCTGGGGATTGATACTCTGCTCCTGGAATTGATACTGTGTTCAAGGGATTGATACTCTGTTCTGGGATTGATACTCTATTCTAGGAATTAATACGCTGTTCTGGGGATTGATACTCTGTTCTGGGATTGATACGATGTTCTGGGGATTGATACTCTGTTCTGGGATTGATACTCAGTTCTGCGATTGATACTATGCTCTGGGAATTGATACTCTGTTCTGGGGGATTGCTACTCTGTTCTGGGGATTGATACTCTGTTCTGGGGATTGACACTCTGTTCTGGGATTGATACTCTGATCTGGGGATTAATACTCTGTTCTAGCGATTGCTGAACTATTCTGGGGATTGACACTGTGTTCTGGGGGATTGATACTCTGTTCTGGGGATTGATACTCTGTTCTGGGGGATTGATACTCTGTTCTGGGGATTGATACTCTATTGTGGGATTGATACTCTGTTCTAGGAATTGATATGCTGTTCTGGGGATTGATACTCTGTTCTGGGATTGATACTCTGTTCTGGGGAATTGATACTCTGTTCTGGGATTGATACCCTGTTCTGGCAATTGATACTCTGTTCTGGGGATTGATAATCTGTTCTGGGGATTGATACTCTGTTCTGGGGATTGATACTCTGTTCTGGGCGATTGATACTCTGTTCTGGGGAGTGATACACTGTTCTGGGGATTGATACTCTGTTCTGGGGGATTAATACTCTGTTCTGGGATTGATACTCTGTTCTGGGGATTGATACTCTGTTCTGGGGGATTAATACTCTCTTCTGGGATTGATACTCTGTTCTGGGGATTGATTTTCTGCTCTGGGTTTTGATACTCTGTTCTGGGGTATTGATACTCTGTTCTGGGGATTAATACTCAGTTCTGGGGGATTGATACACAGTTCCAGGATTAATACTCTGTTTTGGCGATTGATACACTGTTCTGGGGGATTAATACTCTGTTCTGGGATTGATACTCTGTTCTGGGGATTGATTTTCTGTTCTGGGGATTGATACTCTGTTCTGGGGGATTAATACTCTGTTCTGGGGATTGTTACTCTGTTTAGGGGGATTGATACTCTGTTCTGGGATTGATACTCAGTTCTGGTGATTGATACTCTGTTCTGGGGGATTAATACTCTGTTCTGGGATTGATACTCTGTTCTGGGGATTGATTTTCTGTTCTGGGGATTGATACTCTGTTCTGGGGATTAATACTCTGTTCTGGGGATTGATACTCTGTTCAGGGGGATTGATACTCTGTTCTGGGATTGATACTCAGTTCTGGGGATTGATACTCTGCTCTGGGGATTGATTTTCTGTTCTGGGGATTGATACTCTGTTCTGGGATTGATACCCTGTTCTGGGGATTGATACTCTGTTCTGGGGATTGATACTCTGTTCTGGGGATTGATTTTCTGTTCTGGGGATTGATACTCTGTTGTGGGATTGATACACTGCTCTAGGAATTGATACACTGTTCTGGGGATTAATACTCTGTTCTGGGATTGATACTCTGTTCTGGGGGATTGGTACTCTGTTCTGGGATTGATACTCTGTTCTGCAATTGATACTCTGCTCTGGGAATTGATACTCTGTTCTGGGGGATTGATACTCTGTTCTGGGGATTGATACACTGTTCTGGGGATTGATACTCTGTTCTGGGGATTGATACTCTGTTCTGGGGATTGATAATCTGTTCTGGGGATTGATACTCTGTTCTGGGATTGATACTCTGTTCTGCAATTGATACTCAGCTCTGGGAATTGATACTCTGTTCTGGGGAATTGATACTCTGTTCTGGGGATTGATACACTGTTCTGGGGATTGATGCTCTGCTCTGGGGATTAATACTCTGCTCTGGGGATTGATACTCTGTTCTGGAGGATTAATACTCTCTTCTGGGATTGATACTCTGTTCTGGGGATTGATTTTCTGTTCTGGGGATTGATACTCTGTTCTGGGGGATTGATACTCTGTTCTGGGATTAATACTCTGTTCTAGGGGATTGATACTCAGTTCTGGGATTGATACTCTGTTCTGCAGATTGATTTTCTGTTCTGGGGATTGATACTCCGTTCTGAGGGATTGATACTCTGTTCTGGGGAGTGATACACTGTTCTGGGGATTGATACTCTGTTCTGGGGGATTAATACTCTGTTCTGGGATTGATACTCTGTTCTGGGGATTGATACTCTGTTCTGGGGGATTAATACTCTCTTCTGGGATTGATACTCTGTTCTGGGGATTGATTTTCTGCTCTGGGTTTTGATACTCTGTTCTGGGGTATTGATACTCTGTTCTGGGGATTAATACTCAGTTCTGGGGGATTGATACACAGTTCCAGGATTAATACTCTGTTTTGGCGATTGATACACTGTTCTGGGGGATTAATACTCTGTTCTGGGATTGATACTCTGTTCTGGGGATTGATTTTCTGTTCTGGGGATTGATACTCTGTTCTGGGGGATTAATACTCTGTTCTGGGGATTGTTACTCTGTTTAGGGGGATTGATACTCTGTTCTGGGATTGATACTCAGTTCTGGTGATTGATACTCTGTTCTGGGGGATTAATACTCTGTTCTGGGATTGATACTCTGTTCTGGGGATTGATTTTCTGTTCTGGGGATTGATACTCTGTTCTGGGGATTAATACTCTGTTCTGGGGATTGATACTCTGTTCAGGGGGATTGATACTCTGTTCTGGGATTGATACTCAGTTCTGGGGATTGATACTCTGCTCTGGGGATTGATTTTCTGTTCTGGGGATTGATACTCTGTTCTGGGATTGATACCCTGTTCTGGGGATTGATACTCTGTTCTGGGGATTGATACTCTGTTCTGGGGATTGATTTTCTGTTCTGGGGATTGATACTCTGTTGTGGGATTGATACACTGCTCTAGGAATTGATACACTGTTCTGGGGATTAATACTCTGTTCTGGGATTGATACTCTGTTCTGGGGGATTGGTACTCTGTTCTGGGATTGATACTCTGTTCTGCAATTGATACTCTGCTCTGGGAATTGATACTCTGTTCTGGGGGATTGATACTCTGTTCTGGGGATTGATACACTGTTCTGGGGATTGATACTCTGTTCTGGGGATTGATACTCTGTTCTGGGGATTGATAATCTGTTCTGGGGATTGATACTCTGTTCTGGGATTGATACTCTGTTCTGCAATTGATACTCAGCTCTGGGAATTGATACTCTGTTCTGGGGAATTGATACTCTGTTCTGGGGATTGATACACTGTTCTGGGGATTGATGCTCTGCTCTGGGGATTAATACTCTGCTCTGGGGATTGATACTCTGTTCTGGAGGATTAATACTCTCTTCTGGGATTGATACTCTGTTCTGGGGATTGATTTTCTGTTCTGGGGATTGATACTCTGTTCTGGGGGATTGATACTCTGTTCTGGGATTAATACTCTGTTCTAGGGGATTGATACTCAGTTCTGGGATTGATACTCTGTTCTGCAGATTGATTTTCTGTTCTGGGGATTGATACTCCGTTCTGAGGGATTGATACTCTGTTCTGGGGGATTGATACTCTGTTCTCGGATTAATACTCTGTTTTGGGGATTGATACTCTGTTCTGGGGGATTAAGTCTCTGTTCTGGGATTGATACTCTGTTCTGGGGATTGATTTTCTGTTCTGGGGATTGATACTCTGTTCTGGGGGATTAATACTCTGTTCTGGGGATTGATACTCTGTTCAGGAGGATTGATACTCTGTTCTGGGATTGATACTCAGTTCTGGGGATTGATACTCTGTTCTGGGGAATTGATACTTTGTTCTGGGGATTGATACTCTGTTCTGGGATTGATACTTTGATCTGGGGATTGCTACTCTGCTCTGGGAATTGTTACTGTGTTATGGGGGTTGATACTCTGTTCTGGGATTGATACTCTGTTCTAGGAATTAATACGCTGTTCTGGGGATTGATACTCTGTTCTGGGATTGATACTCTGTTCTGCAATTGATACTCTGCTCTGGGAATTGATACTCTGTTCTGGGGGATTGATACTCTGTTCTGGGGATTGATACACTGTCCTGGGGATTGATACCCTGTTCTGGCAATTGATACTCTGTTCTGGGGATTGATAATCTGTTCTGGGGATTGATACTCTGTTCTGGGGATTGATACTCTGTTCTGGGCGATTGATACTCTGTTCTGGGGAGTGATACACTGTTCTGGGGATTGATACTCTGTTCTGGGGATTAATACTCTGTTCTGGGGGATTAATACTCTGTTCTGGGATTGATACTCTGTTCTGGGGATTGATACTCTGTTCTGGGGGATTAATACTCTCTTCTGGGATTGATACTCTGTTCTGGGGATTGCTTTTCTGCTCTGGGTTTTGATACTCTGTTCTGGGGTATTGATACTCTGTTCTGGGGATTAATACTCAGTTCTGGGGGATTGATACACAGTTCCGGGATTAATACTCTGTTTTGGCGATTGATACACTGTTCTGGGGGATTAATACTCTGTTCTGGGATTGATACTCTGTTCTGGGGATTTATTTTCTGTTCTGGGGATTGATACTCTGTTCTGGGGGATTAATACTCTGTTCTGGGGATTGTTACTCTGTTTAGGGGGATTGATACTCTGTTCTGGGATTGATACTCAGTTCTGGTGATTGATACTCTGTTCTGGGGGATTAATACTCTGTTCTGGGATTGATACTCTGTTCTGGGGATTGATTTTCTGTTCTGGGGATTGATACTCTGTTCTGGGGATTAATACTCTGTTCTGGGGATTGATACTCTGTTCAGGGGGATTGATACTCTGTTCTGGGATTGATACTCAGTTCTGGGGATTGATACTCTGCTCTGGGGATTGATTTTCTGTTCTGGGGATTGATACTCTGTTCTGGGATTGATACCCTGTTCTGGGGATTGATACTCTGTTCTGGGGATTGATACTCTGTTCTGGGGATTGATTTTCTGTTCTGGGGATTGATACTCTGTTGTGGGATTGATACACTGCTCTAGGAATTGATACACTGTTCTGGGGATTAATACTCTGTTCTGGGATTGATACTCTGTTCTGGGGGATTGGTACTCTGTTCTGGGATTGATACTCTGTTCTGCAATTGATACTCTGCTCTGGGAATTGATACTCTGTTCTGGGTGATTGATACTCTGTTCTGGGGATTGATACACTGTTCTGGGGATTGATACTCTGTTCTGGGGATTGATAATCTGTTCTGGGGATTGATACTCTGTTCTGGGGAATGATACTCTGTTCTGGGCGATTGATACTCTGTTCTGCAATTGATACTCAGCTCTGGGAATTGATACTCTGTTCTGGGGAATTGATACTCTGTTCTGGGGATTGATACACTGTTCTGGGGATTGATGCTCTGCTCTGGGGATTAATACTCTGCTCTGGGGATTGATACTCTGTTCTGGAGGATTAATACTCTCTTCTGGGATTGATACTCTGTTCTGGGGATTGATTTTCTGTTCTGGGGATTGATACTCTGTTCTGGGGGATTGATACTCTGTTCTGGGATTAATACTCTGTTCTAGGGGATTGATACTCAGTTCTGGGATTGATACTCTGTTCTGCAGATTGATTTTCTGTTCTGGGGATTGATACTCCGTTCTGAGGGATTGATACTCTGTTCTGGGGGATTGATACTCTGTTCTCGGATTAATACTCTGTTTTGGGGATTGATACTCTGTTCTGGGGGATTAAGTCTCTGTTCTGGGATTGATACTCTGTTCTGGGGATTAATTTTCTGTTCTGGGGATTGATACTCTGTTCTGGGGGATTAATACTCTGTTCTTGGGATTGATACTCTGTTCAGGAGGATTGATACTCTGTTCTGGGATTGATACTCAGTTCTGGGGATTGATACTCTGTTCTGGGGAATTGATACTTTGTTCTGGGGATTGATACTCTGTTCTGGGATTGATACTTTGATCTGGGGATTGCTACTCTGCTCTGGGAATTGTTACTGTGTTATGGGGGTTGATACTCTGTTCTGGGATTGATACTCTGTTCTAGGAATTAATACGCTGTTCTGGGGATTGATACTCTGTTCTGGGATTGATACTATGTTCTGGGGATTGATACTCTGTTCTGGGATTGATACTCTGTTCTGCGATTGATACTATGCTCTGGGAATTGATACTCTGTTCTGGGGATTAATACTCTGTTCTGGGGATTGATACTCTGTTCTGGGGATTGATACCCTGTTCTGGGATTGATACTCTGATCTGGGGATTGATACTCTGTTCTAGGGATTGCTAAACTATTCTGGGGATTGACACTGTGTTCTGGGGGATTGATACTCTGTTCTGGGGATTGATACTCTGTTCTGGGGGATTGATACTCTGTTCTGGGGATTGATACTCTGTTGTGGGATTGATACTCTGCTCTAGGAATTGATATGCTGTTCTGGGGATTGATACTCTGTTCTGGGGAATTGATACTTTGTTCTGGGGATTGATACTCTGTTCTGGGATTGATACTCTGATCTGGGGATTGATACTCTGCTCCTGGAATTGATACTGTGTTCAAGGGATTGATACTCTGTTCTGGGATTGATACTCTATTCTAGGAATTAATACGCTGTTCTGGGGATTGATACTCTGTTCTGGGATTGATACGATGTTCTGGGGATTGATACTCTGTTCTGGGATTGATACTCAGTTCTGCGATTGATACTATGCTCTGGGAATTGATACTCTGTTCTGGGGGATTGCTACTCTGTTCTGGGGATTGATACTCTGTTCTGGGGATTGACACTCTGTTCTGGGATTGATACTCTGATCTGGGGATTAATACTCTGTTCTAGGGATTGCTGAACTATTCTGGGGATTGACACTGTGTTCTGGGGGATTGATACTCTGTTCTGGGGATTGATACTCTGTTCTGGGGGATTGATACTCTGTTCTGGGGATTGATACTCTATTGTGGGATTGATACTCTGTTCTAGGAATTGATATGCTGTTCTGGGGATTGATACTCTGTTCTGGGATTGATACTCTGTTCTGGGGAATTGATACTCTGTTCTGGGATTGATACCCTGTTCTGGCAATTGATACTCTGTTCTGGGGATTGATAATCTGTTCTGGGGATTGATACTCTGTTCTGGGGATTGATACTCTGTTCTGGGCGATTGATACTCTGTTCTGGGGAGTGATACACTGTTCTGGGGATTGATACTCTGTTCTGTGGATTAATACTCTGTTCTGGGGGATTAATACTCTGTTCTGGGATTGATACTCTGTTCTGGGGATTGATACTCTGTTCTGGGGGATTAATACTCTCTTCTGGGATTGATACTCTGTTCTGGGGATTGATTTTCTGCTCTGGGTTTTGATACTCTGTTCTGGGGTATTGATACTCTGTTCTGGGGATTAATACTCAGTTCTGGGGGATTGATACACAGTTCCGGGATTAATACTCTGTTTTGGCGATTGATACACTGTTCTGGGGGATTAATACTCTGTTCTGGGATTGATACTCTGTTCTGGGGATTGATTTTCTGTTCTGGGGATTGATACTCTGTTCTGGGGGATTAATACTCTGTTCTGTGGATTGTTACTCTGTTTAGGGGGATTGATACTCTGTTCTGGGATTGATACTCAGTTCTGGTGATTGATACTCTGTTCTGGGGGATTAATACACTGTTCTGGGATTGATACTCTGTTCTGGGGATTGATTTTCTGTTCTGGGGATTGATACTCTGTTCTGGGATTGATACCCTGTTCTCGGGATTGATACTCTGTTCTGGGATTGATGCTCTGTTCTGGGGATTGATACTCTGATCTCAGGGATTAATACTCTGTTCTGGGGATTGATACAGTGTTCTGGGATTGATACTCTGTTCTGGGGGTTGATACACTTTTCTGGGGATTCATACTCTGTTCTGGGGATTGATACTCTGTTCTGAGGATTGATACTCTGTTCTGGGATTGATAATCTGTTCTGGGCATTGATAATCTGTTCTGGGATTTATACACTGCTCTGGGGATTGATAATCTGTTCTGGGATTGATACTCTGTTCTGGGGATTGATACTCTGTTCTGGGATTGATCCTCTGTTCTGGGGATTGATACTCTGTTCTGGGGATTGATGCTCTGTTCTGGGATTGACACTCTGTTCTGGGGATTGATACTCTGTTCTGAGGATTGATACTCTGTTCTGGGATTGATGCTCTGTTCTGGGGATTGATACACTGTTCTGGAGATTGATACTCTGTTCTGGGGATTGTTACTCTGTTCTGGGGACTGATACTCTGTTCTGGGATTGATATTCTGTTCTGGGGATTGATACTCTGTTCTGAGGATTGATACTTTGTTCTGGGGATTGATACTCTGTTCTGGGATTGATACACTGCTCTGGGGATTGATACTCTGTTCTGGGGATTGATACGCTGTTCTGGGGATTCATATTCTGTTCTGGGGATTGATACTCTGTTCTGGGGAATGATAATCTGTTCTGGGGATTGATACTCTGTTCTGGGGATTGATACTCTGTTCTGGGCGATTGATACTCTGTTCTGGGGAGTGATACACTGTTCTGGGGATTGATACTCTGTTCTGGGGATTAATACTCTGTTCTGGGGGGTTAATACTCTGTTCTGGGATTGATACTCTGTTCTGGGGATTGATACTCTGTTCTGGGGGATTAATGCTCTCTTCTGGGATTGATACTCTGTTCTGGGGATTGATTTTCTGTTCTGGGGTTTGATACTCTGTTCTGGGGGATTGATACTCTGGTCTGGGGATTAATACTCAGTTCTGGGGGATTGATACTCAGTTCTGGGATTAATACTCTGTTTTGGCGATTGATACACTGTTCTGGGGGATTAATACTCTGTTCTGGGATTGATACTCTGTTCTGGGGATTGATTTTCTGTTCTGGGGATTGATACTCTGTTCTGGGGGATTAATACTCTGTTCTGGGGATTGTTACTCTATTTTGGGGATTGATATTCTGTTCTGGGGGATTAATTCTCTGTTCTGGGATTGATACTCTGTTCTGGGGATTGATTTTCTGTTCTGGGGATTGATACTCTGTTCTGGAGGATTAATACTCTGTTCTGGGGTTTGATACTCTGTTCAGGAGGATTGATACTCTGTTCTGGGTTTGATACTCAGTTCTGGGGATTGATACTCTGTTCTGGGGATTGATTTTCTGTTCTGGGGATTGATACTCTGTTCTGGGATTGATACCCTGTTCTCGGGATTTATACTCTGTTCTGGGATTGATGCTCTGTTCTGGGGATTGATACTCTGATCTCAGGGATTAATACTCTGTTCTGGGGATTGATACAATGTTCTGGGATTGAAACTCTGTTCTGGGATTGACACTCTGTTCTGGGGATTGATACTCTGTTCTGAGGATTGATACTCTGTTCTGGGATTGGTAATATGTTCTGGGCATTGATACTCTGTTCTGGGATTTATACACTGCTCTGGGGATTGATAATCTGTTCTGGGATTGATACTCTGTTCTGGGGATTGATAATCTGTTCTGGGATTGATACTCTGTTCTGGGGATTCATACTCTCTTCTGGGGATTGATGCTCTGTTCTGGGATTGACACTCTGCTCTGGGGATTGATACTCTGTTCTGAGGATTGATACTCTGTTCTGGAATTGATACTCTGTTCTGGGAATTGATACACTGTTCTGGAGATTGATACTCTGTTCTGGGGATTGATACTCTTTTCTGGGGACTGATACTCTGTTCTGGGTTTGATACTCAGTTCTGGGGATTGATACTCTGTTCTGGGGATTGATTTTCTGTTCTGGGGATTGATACTCTGTTCTGGGATTGATACCCTGTTCTCGGGATTGATACTCTGTTCTGGGATTGATGCTCTGTTCTGGGGATTGATACTCTGATCTCAGGGATTAATACTCTGTTCTGGGGATTGATACAATGTTCTGGGATTGAAACTCTGTTCTGGGATTGACACTCTGTTCTGGGGATTGATACTCTGTTCTGAGGATTGATACTCTGTTCTGGGATTGGTAATATGTTCTGGGCATTGATACTCTGTTCTGGGATTTATACACTGCTCTGGGGATTGATAATCTGTTCTGGGATTGATACTCTGTTCTGGGGATTGATAATCTGTTCTGGGATTGATACTCTGTTCTGGGGATTCATACTCTCTTCTGGGGATTGATGCTCTGTTCTGGGATTGACACTCTGCTCTGGGGATTGATACTCTGTTCTGAGGATTGATACTCTGTTCTGGAATTGATACTCTGTTCTGGGAATTGATACACTGTTCTGGAGATTGATACTCTGTTCTGGGGATTGATACTCTTTTCTGGGGACTGATACTCTGTTCTGGGATTGATACTCTGTTCTGGGGATTGATACTCTGTTCTGAGGATTGATACTCTGTTCTGGGGATTGATACTCTGTTCTGGGGATTCATATTCTGTTCTGGGGATTGATACTCTGTTCTGGGGATTCATACTCTGTTCTTGGGATTAATACTCTGTTCTGTGATTGATACTCTGTTCTGGTGATTGATACTCTGTTCTGGGGATTGAAACTCTGTTCTGGGGATTGATACTCTGTTCTGAGAATTGATGCTCTGTTCTAGGGGTTGACACTCTGTTCTCGGGAATTGACACTCTGTTCTCGGGGATTTATACTCTGTTCTGGGGATTGACACTCTGTTCTGTGGATTGATACTCTGTTCTGGGGATTGATACACTGTTCTGGGGATTGACACACTGTCCTGGGGGATTGATGCTCTGTTCTGGGATTGATACTCTGTTCTGGGGATTGATACCCTGTTCTGGGGATTGATACTCTTTTCTGGGGATTTATACTCTGTTCTGGGATTGGTACTCTGATCTGGGGATTGATACCCTGTTCTGGGATTGATAATCTGTTCTGGGGATTGAAACTCTGTTCTCGGGGATTGATACTCTGTTCTGGGGTTTGATACTCTCTTCTGGGGATTGATACTCTGTTCTGGGGATTGATACTCTGTTCTGGGATTGATACTCTGTTCTGGGGATTGGTACTCTGTTCTGGGGAATTGATACTCTGTTCTGGGATTGATACTCTGTTCTGGGGATTGATACTCTCTTCTGAAGGGATTGATACTCTGTTCTGGGGATAGATACTCTGTTCTGGGATTGATGCTCTGTTCTGGGGATTGATACTCTGTTCTGGGGATTGATACTCTGTTCTGGGGATTGATACTCTCTTCTGGGGATTGATACTCTGTTCTGGGGATAGATACTCTGTTCTGGGATTGATGCTCTGTTCTGAGGGATTGTTACTCTGTTCTGGGGATTGATACTCTGTTCTGAGGTATTGATACTCTGTTCTGGGGATTGATACTCTGTTCTGGTGATTGATACTCTGTTCTGGGATTGATACTTTGTTCTGGGGGTTGATGCTCTTCTCTGGGGGGTTTAATGCTTTGTTTTAATTCTGTGGGTCCTCAACATCATTCATTTGCAGAAGAAATAAATTACTCTTTTAGTGCATGGCTTCCTTTCACTGCCTACTCTACCCAGAGAGTTAGGTCCATGTCACTGATCAGCTGTGAAGTCTTCCCTCCGGTCACTACACAGGCACTCATTCATGCTCAGAGCTGAATCACAGCTTCACCATCTGTGACCAGTCTTGTCCTGAACAGGTGACCCCTGCACAGCTTGCTTTTGGGGCCAGTCGTTACAGCTGGAGCCATGCCTCATGACCTGATTACACAGCCCAATACTGTCAGCAGAAGACAGATACAACCAAGCACTGGGCACCGTGATGGATTGTAGAGCAAGTGATATCATTTCTTGGAGCAGTATGGGATTCTCAGCACTATCAATCTTCCAAAGTGCCACATAACTCACCAATTGTAGGGTAGCCTAATGGTTATGGTACTGGACTAGCAAGCCAGAAGCCGTGAGTTCAACATGGCAATTTGCAAAATTGAAGTCAATAAATCGACTAATTTTTTGACTAGCACCAGAGAAACCCCATGGAATGTGCCTGGTCCGACCTACATGTGACTCCAGTCCCACACTCTGTCATAACTCTTAAAGCATCCTGAACTAAGCTAGAAAGCTAGACCTATTGGCAATGACCCAGTAATCGTATCAGGATAAGACTAAAGCAATCTCAGCCGAGTGAACCTCTCCAGCAGACTCCTCATTAATCACATAGAATCCTAGAAGCTTACAGCACAGGGAGGCCATTCGGCCCATCGTGTCTGTGCCTGCTCTTTGAAAGAGCTCTCCAATTAGTCCCACTCCCCTGCTCTTGCCCCAGAGCCCAGCAAATTTTTTCCTTCAATTGGTTAGCCAATTCTCTTGTGAAAGATAATGGCCCAGAAATTCGGGTCTCCACGGGTGAGTACGCACGGGGTACTCACCTGTAAGCCCAATGGAAGTGCCGGTTTCGTGCATGCACTGTGCATGCACGGGAAACCGGCACTTCCGTTCCCCTGAAAGAAGGGGTTCAGACGTCGAATGCGTACGCCAGAGAGGCAGTGCGTGCGCCTGGAACTTACATTTTTTTTGCAGGGTTCCCCAGGAGTTACACTTTTAAAAAGCAGGCGCAAGGCCTGCTTTTAACAAGGTAAGTGGTGAATTAATTAAAATTAAAACATTTTTTCCACAGGTTTATTATTTTTAATTACTTTAAAGAAAGGTAAGTTTATTTTTAGCCCCATTAGAAAATGTAATTAATTTTTTCAAAAATTTAAATTATTGTTTAAAATAGTTATTTCATGTAATTTATAGTTTATTTTAAAAATGTGATTTAGAAAAAGATTTATTTGAGGTTTTAGTGATGTTTTGGGGCTTATAGTATTTATAGTTTTGACAGCACTTCCTGTCAAATTTATGAATGGGCATTCCCTGCTACCATTGGCTCTCCATGGTCCACGTGATCCCAGGGGACGCTTCGGACTAACTGCGCCCCAGGGATACGTGAGCACTGCGCGCCGGCAGTTGGAGGAGGCCCAGGATTGGAATCCCACGCAGGCCCACAGCTCAACGGCTGCGCGCTAGGTAAGTGCAGGTCGGAGGCTTGCACCCGCGGGAAACCCCCGACCCGAATTTCTGGGCCATTATTGAATCTGCTTCCACCACCCTTTCGTGCATTCCAGATCACAACAACTCGGTGTAAAAAAATGTTTCCTCATGTCGCCTCAGGTTCTTTTGCCAATCACCTTAAATCTGTGTCCTCTGGTTACTGACCCTCCTGCCACTGGAAACAGTTTCTCCGTATTTATTCTATCGAAACAATTCATCATTTTGAACACCTCCATCAAATCTCCTTTTAACATTCTCCGCTGTAAAGGGAACAACCCCAGTTTCTCCAGTCTCTCTACATAACTGAAGTCCTTCATCCCTGGTAGCTCAAACAGATGGCTAGGAATGCTGAGGCGCCGCCCCGGGGGAGTGGCAGTGGCTCCCTGGAGCAAGAACCTGCCGTCCTCTCTCAGGGTGACAGCATTCGTACTCCCACCACTGCCACTCCGCCAGTGCCATTGCAGTTGCCTGTCAGCCCGCCAGCCCAGACAGCTGCCGCCCATGCTGAGGTGGTGCAGTCTACAGCCGGGCCTTCTTGGCCCAGAGCTGCTCGAGGTCATCCTGCAAGGCCATCTGCAGTCTCCCCTGGAAAGTCAGCAGCCTTCCACCAGCCATCCCGCAGCCACTGGGGTAGCACTGCGTAGGAGCACTAGAGCAGGCAAAGGGACATGAAATAAGGGAATGCACAAGGGTGATTAATTGACTTTGTAATGTTGTATTGGAATTAATCATTTATAAATTATGTTTGGAATGTTTGTTTTGTGGCGGCTTTCATTTCAGCTTGGGGAATCTGGGGTTTGAGTCAGGGGAAGCAGAGTCTGATGATGAGCTCATGGACTGCCCGTCCGGAATGGAGATTTGCAGGCGACCTCCTCCTCCTCCTTCTCCACCTCTCCCTCTTCCTCCTCTTCCTGAGGTGGTCACGGAACCCTTGGTGGCAAGGGCTGTGCCCTCATGGTGGCCAAATTCTGGAGGATGCAGCAGACCACCATGAAATGGGGCACCCGCTCCGGCGAGTACTGGAGGGCTCCTCCCGAGCGGTCAATGCAGCAGAACCGTTGCTTGTACACCCCGATGTTCTGCTCAGTGAGGCTCCTCGCAGCAGCATGGCTGTCATTATATGACTGCTGGCCACAAGTGGTGGGGTTGCGGAGGGGAGTCATCAGCCAGGTGTTGAGCGGATATCTCTTGTCATTGGGTTCGACGTGGTGGCTGGGAGATTGCTAACACAGTGGACTGCTGTAGGATGAAGGCATCATGACTGCTGCCAGGATAGCGGGCATTCACCATCAGGAAGCATTGAGCGTGGTCGCACAACAACTGCACATTAAGCGAGTGGTAGCCTTTGTGGTTATGGCACATCTCAGGTGTGGTATTTGACACCCGCAAAGCCAAGTGTGTGCAGTTGATGATGACCTGCATCATCGCTCTTTGCCATATAGCCGGAGCTGATGCTACTCCAAATACCAGTCGATTATACTGGTAAAGACCTTTGTGAGTGTTTATCGTGAGATATTTCCTAGAGGATTCTTCAACCTCCATCTGCAAATATGCTTGCGCTAGGTCAATTTTTGTAAAACGCTTCCCTCCAGATAGTGAGGCGAAAATATCTTCTATCCTCGGAAGAGGATACTGTACTGTGTGAAGGACTGGGTTCACAGTCACCTTGAAGTCCCCACAGATGCGAACCTTCCTTGGTTCCTCAGACTTATTGTTTAACGTTTTCTTCATGACAGGAATGATGGGTGTCGCCCACTCGCTCCAGTCTACCTTAGATAACACGCCGGCATTCTCCAGATTCTCCAGCTCTGCCTCGACGGCTGGGCGAATTGCATTGCGGTACCGGTCTTGCTTTGAAAAACTTGGGAATTGCATTCTCTTCTATTTTTATCAAGGCGGTTACGCCTTTAAGAGTTCCCAGTCCTTGTTGAAATACCTCTTTAGCGTTAGCTAAGATTTTTTGACAATCGCCCAGGTGTGACGTCATCATCCTTTTTACCAGCCACAGTCAGTGCCTGAATGGAGTGCCAGTCTAAACTTATCTTTCTGATCCATTCATGTCCCAATAACGGTGGTCCACCATCTTGCAGTATGTACAGATACAATTTCTGTATTTCCTTGCCGTTGTATTCGACAGGTACCCTTATTTTCCCTCTGGGGTATACTTTCTGCCCCGTATATGTCTTCAAGACAATGGATGTGTCTTTCAAGGGTATGTGTGAGAATAGCTGCTCGTAGTTGTATTGATTTGTATGTGGGTTCAATGACGACACATTCATGAAAGAGAATGTCTGTTTATCTAAAGTATGTTCAACTCAGTTAACAGCATTACAGGAGACAACATCTTAGAGATCCATCTAAAACAAAACTAAAACTAAACTGCTTGTCCCTCACATGCCCTCTGCTGGTCAGGCATAAATAATCAATCAGGCAAATATGCTGGTAAGGCATAAATAATCAAACAGACAAATACCATCACTATTTGCTAATATCATTACATCTCCCTTTCTTAAAACAAAAGTATTATACTTTTATCTAACAACATGTTTTCTTTGTATTACTCTGCATTTTAACTGTAACATTTAATGAACTTACATTATCATTATCATGATCAAGGTTTTTTAACCTTATTTTGTGTGTTCACATGAAATATGTAAATACCTAGAACTTGAAGAAAGAATAAGATAACATTACTTCCTTCTATAACAAGAGTCCTTAAACTTGCTCAATGAGTCTCTCAGGAGCCTTCACGTGTCTTGAGGATTTTCTGATTGATTGTCCTTGAATCTGAGTTGTTGCCTCAGATGATGATTTCTCAGCTGTGTGATCAGGTTGTTCAACAGTATCAGTCTTTTGACCTGCTGTGTGATCAGGTTGTTCAACAGTATCAGTCTTATGACTTGCTGTGGCTGGTCCCATGAGAAGATCCCGACGATTTCTTCGCAGAACAGCACCCTCATCTGTCTGAATGGTGTATGATCTTGGTTGAACTTCACTCAGGACAGTTCCCTTCTGAGTCCATATGTTTGTTTTGTCTTTGAACCTTACTTGGTCACCAGTGTGGAGTTCAGGTAGGTTTTGTGTTCCTCTGTCATAGTAGTACTTTTGCTTTTCTTTCTGTTGTTCTTTGAACTTCCTCACTTTCTCCCCCTTTTTTGTTTTCAGGAGGTTCTCCGGGATGGGTAGGTTTGACCTTCGCCGACGTCCCATAAGGAGTTGGGCTGGTGACATACCACACTCGAGCGGCGTTGTGCGGTATACAAGCATGCTTTGGTAGAAGTCAGTTCCACTGTCTTTTGCCTTGTACATCAGTCTTTTCACTGTCTGGACCGATTTTTCCACTAGTCCATTGGACTGTGGAAAGTGAGGACTTGACGTTGTGTGGACAAAGTCCCACTCTTTGGCAAAGTGTCGGAAACTTGCATTGTAAAACTGGGGTCCGTTGTCTGTGAAGACCTCGCTTGCCACGCCATGTCTGGAGAATATGGCTTTCATACATGTTATCACAGCATCTGCAGTGGTGGTGCAAAGTCTACAAACCTCTGGATACAGGGAGTAATAGTCTGTGACTACAAGATAGTCCTTCCCTTGACATACGAATACGTCAGCGCCTACCTTCTGGTAAGGTCTGTCTGGTGCTGGGTGTGGCTTTAGTGGTTCTACCGGATTGCTTGCTCGATATTTCAGGCATATTGTGCAGTTTGACACCTCATTTGTCACATCTTGGTTGATTCGTGGCCAGTACATCACCTCTCGTGCTCTTTTCTTACACTTTTCGATTCCCAGATGTCCTCCATGGATCCTTTTCAGCATCTCTTTTCTCAGACTCTTTGGGATAACTATTTTACTTCCTTTGTAGATGATGCCTTCGACCACTGATAGTTCCGCCCTGCAGTTCCAGTACTCTGCCATGTCAGGTGAGCAGTCTTGCTTCATGTTGGGCCATCCATCCAAGATGCTTTTCCTCAGTCGTCTCATTGTTTCATCTTTGTTTGTCTCAGTCTTTATGAGCTCCATTTTTGCATCTGCTATGGGCAGTGCACTTGTGATCATGTCCACGTAGGCGTTCACTTTTTCATCCATTGTGGTGTTTGCGGGCTCACTTGGGTCAACAGCTCTGGACCACGTGTCTGCTGTATACATCAGCTTACCCGGTATGTACGCAACATTCAGTGTATAGCGTTGCAGCCTGATCATCATTCTTTGTATTCTAAGCGGACACCCATTTAGTGGCTTTTGGAACAATGCAATCAAGGGCTTATGGTCAGTCTCTACACTGATTGCTTGTCCTGCCACAAACTGGTGAAATCTTTCACAGGCGTATGTGATGCTGAGCAGCTCCTTTTCTATTTGAGCATATCGCGTCTCCGCGTCTGTCATTGAGCGCGATGCATACGCAATAGGTTGCCAGTAGTCATATTTTTGCAGAAGAACGGCACCGAGCCCACTCTGTGATGCATCTGATGATATCTTGATGGGTCTCACTGGGTCATAAAACCTCAGAACTGGTTCCTCTGTGAGCAGTTTCTTTAGATCGCTCCATGACTTCTCATGCTCATGATTCCATTCCCATTCTATGTTCTTTTCAGTTAGTCGTCTCAGTGGCGCCATCTTTTCTGAGAGGTTGGATATGAATTTACCCATGTAGTTGATCATTCCATTAAACCTCTGCACGTCCTTTTTGCATTGTGGCTTTGGCATATTCTCAATGACGGACACCTTTCTGGGATCTGGTCTGATGCCCTCACTGCTAAGGATATCTCCCACGAATGTCAGTTCTGTCACCCCGAGCTGGCATTTCTCTCTATTCAGCTTCAGGTTTGTTTTCCTTGTTGCTTCCAGCACTTTTTTCAGTCTCACGTCATGCTCAGTTCTCATGGTTCCCCATACTATGATGTCATCCATTGAGGTATCAACTCCCTCCAGATGCTCATAGATAATATGGATAGTTTTGTGATACACTTCAGGAGCTGAGGCAATGCCAAATGGTAACCTTAGGAATCTGTATCTGCCAAATGGACTGTTGAACGTGCACAGTCTTGAACTTGCCTCATCCAGTTTCATCTGCCAAAATCCTGATGATGCATCTAACTTGCTGAAATACTTTGCATTTGCAAACTGTGCCATGATTTCCTCACATGTAGGAAGCTTGAAGTGCTCTCTCTTTATTGCTCTGTTTAGATCTCTTGGATCCAGGCAAATTCTGAGCTTTCCATTCTTTTTGTCCACAACGACGAGGGAACTCACCCACTCAGTTGGCTCATCTATCTTCTGAATCACGTTCAGGCTTTCCATCCTGTCCAACTCTGCCTTCAGTTGCTTTTGAAGAGCAAATGGAACTTTTCTGCATGGATGTATGACCGTTGGCATACTTTTATCTACTCTGATCGTGTGTTCTCCTGGAAGGCAGCCTAGACCCTGAAATAGGTCATTGTACTCTTTCATGAGTTCATCATAGACTGTCTCTCCTTCGCTTTCCACAATGAGGACTCTCTTTACCAGGTTCAGTCTCTCACAGGCTTTTAAACCTAGTATGGCTTGCACATCCTTTGGCACCACGATTAATGCTAGCGTGTGCTCTCTGTCCTTGTGTGTCACTTTGACAATGCATCTTCCTTTCACTGGTATATTAGTACCTGAGTATCCTGTCACTTTCACTTTTATTCCATGTATCTTTGGTCTGGGTCTAATTTTCTTAAAATCAGTCTCTGATATCACATTAACTTGTGCTCCAGTATCCAATTTAAATGGAATGTGTATGTCATTCACTTTTAGTGTCAACATCCAGTCTCTTTTTTCTTTTTTGTTTTCAGACACAACATCCACATAGAACTCCTCTATCTCGCTTTCATCTACTGCATGGACCTTGCTTTGTTGCGCTTGGTTCTTACAGCAACGGGCATAATGGTGGTTTTTTATGCAACTGTTGCATGTTTTACCATATGGTGGACACTTCTTTGGTGTATGCTGTGTACCGCATCGACTACATGACTTTCGATTGCCCCTTTCATTTTTGTTCGCTGGCCACGCCTCTTTTTTCACATTGGCGCTCTTTTTGTTAAACGGTTTGTGTCCATTCATTCTCACTGCATCCACGTTGCAGCTACTGTCACTGAACAGCTCCTTTGCCTGCGACTTCACAGTCTCTGTAGCCCTACACAGTGCTATGGCTTTTCCCAGGTCTAGATCTTGCTCTCTTAGCAGTCTTTCCCTTAGACCATTATCCGGAATACCACACACCAGTCTGTCTTTTATCAGCGAGTCTGTCAGTCCCCCAAATTCACATGTTTTGCTTCTGTTTCTCAGTTCAGTCACATACTGATCAATAGTCTCTCCCATTTTCTGTACACATGTGAACAATCTGTGTCTCTCAAACGTCACGTTACGTTTAGGTATGCAGTAGGCCTCAAACTGTTCCATTATTTTATCCAACTTCATTTTGTCTCCCTCAGCAACGAATGTGAAGTTATTATACACCTCCAGCGCTTCATCACCCACGACATGTAAGAACACTGACGCTTTCATTTTATCACTTTTCTCGTCAGCTCCGATTGCTGCTAAATACAACTCCAAACGTTGTTTGAACCTCCTCCAATTTTCAGCCACATTACCTGTCAACTGAAGCTTCGCCGGTGGATGTAATCCTACCATTTTTTCACTTCGTTAGCTATTCTCCAATGGTAAGTAACGATGTTCTCTTTTGGCTTGCTAATATGTGGAGTGCTGATTTCACTTCAGATTTTTCCTCTTCATCTCTTTCAATCACTTCTGACACCATGTATTGATTTGTATGTAGGTTCAATGACGACACATTCATGAAAGAGAATGTCTGTTTATCTAAAGTATGTTCAACTCAGTTAACAGCATTACAGGAGACACCATCTTAGAGATCCATCTAAAATGAAACTAAAACTAAACTGCTTGTCCCTCACATGCCCTCTGCTGGTCAGGCATAAATAATCAATCAGGCAAATATGCTGGTAAGGCATAAATAATCAAACAGGCAAATACCATCACTATTTGCTGATATCGTTACAGTAGTCTCGTCGATTCATGACAGTCAGGGCTGATCCTGTATCCAATTCCATTTTGACTTGGGACCCTGCTATCGTGAGGGTGACCCAAATGGTTCGGTGTTCCTCTTTTGTGATTACATTGTGTAGTTTGAGACAGCTTAGTCTCTTGTTCCCGGATTCACTATTGTTCTTCTGGTCTTCGGAACTACTGTCCGTCATCTTTTGTACTTTCCTGTGCTTTTCCTTAGTAGTCTTTTTGTTGTCGTTAGTCTTCTTCCCGGACCTGCAAACTCGTGCAATGTGTCCCATCTTCTCGCATTGCCTGCATGTTTTGTCCTTGAACCAGCAGTCCTTCTGGTCATGGGTTGTTCTGCCACAGCGATAACATTTTTCAAATCCCCGTGTCATTTCATGGGTGCCGTATTCCTGTGGCTTTTGCTGTATTTCCGCAGCTCCCCTTGCTGCTGCTTCGTACGATACTGCCACGCTGAAAGCCTTATCTAGCATCAGCTCTTTCTGAGAGTAACCTCTTCTGGGTTCCTTCACTCAGGAGTCCACAGACAAATTTGTCCCGTAGGGTATCTGCCAGTCCTGCTCCGAACTGGCAGTGCTTTGATAGCTTGCGTAGTTCCGTAAGGTAATCAGCATTGCTCTCATCTTTATGCTGATTTCTCTTGTGGAATTTAAATCTTTCTGCTATCAGCAGTGGTGTAGGATTTAGGTGTTCCTGTAGGATACCAACAATTTCGTTAAAACTCTTCTCCATCGGTTTGACTCGAGTGATCAGGTTCCACAATAGGCCGTACGTTCTTGCGCCCATTAAGTTTAGTAGTACCGATGCCTTTTTCTCATCGGCTACTTCATTTGCCTTGCAATATACTTCGACTCTTTCCACATACGTGGTCCAGTCTTCTATTTCATTATCGAAGGCAGTGATATTGCGAGTCTTCGGCATCTTGGAGATCTAAGATGGCGCCTCCCACGCTTTGCCTTCTTCCCCGATTGAACAAAATGGCGCCTCCCGCGCTTTGCTTTCTTCCCCGATTGAACAAAATGGCGCCTCCCGTGCTGTCTTTTCCGCTGCTGCCAACGCTGTTGCTGGTGTTTTTATGCCTTGATGGCGACGCCCTATGGTCTTCGCGCGCTTCCCCCCGTGCTGCTGCCAACGCCGCTCTCCGCGGTCCCCGTGGCAAACTGCAGCTCCTCGCGGCTTTCTGCGCTTCTAATTTCTTTTTCTTTTATTTTAATTACTGTTCCCGTCGTCAGAGCAAACCCTATGGGACACTTTCCTCCCTCTTCTCGGGTTTGTACGCTGCCCGGCTTCGTAGCACCGGCCGTGCCCTGTGTGCTCCACCCTCTCTCTCTCTCTCCTCTTCCCGACAACGCTGCTCGGCCCCATTGAAAAGCCACCCGATCGAGCTCTAGCCCGCCGCAGCCCAGGAAGGATCAGTGTACTACCTGCCACCAGCCCGATTAGCTGGAACACCATAGACTGGAGAACCAAGCCCAGCTCTCGACAGCCTCTCCTGCAAATCTTCGAATTCGATGAATCAGAGGGCGGTTGCCCACGGTCGACGCCCGTTTCTTCTGTTTGTTTTTTTTTCTTTCTGGATTTCTTCCTTCTGGCTTCGACCTCTAATAACTTCGCTTCAGGGATGGATCCCCGTGAGGTGGTGCAGAACTGTAGGTAAGTTCGGATCTGTTCGTCGCCAATGTAATGTCCGTGTGTAATTGAGACACGGACTGCAGAAGTTGGTTATAACAGGTGTTTGCTGAATGGAGACAAAACTGGAACTACTATACAAAGTTACTGCACAGGCTTATATACAGGGGTGGTCACTACTGGTACTGCAGTATACAGGGGCTGCAGAATATAGTTCCCTCTTCAAAGTACATACACTGCATACCCTGTCAAGGATTTTGTATGTTTCAATGAGGTCACCTCTCATTCTTCTAAACTCTAGAGAATATAGGCCTGGTCTACTCAATCTTTCCTCATAGGACAATAATAAAGGCCAACATACCATTTGCTTTCCTAATTGCTTGCTGTACCTGCATGTTAACTTTCAGTGATTCGTGTACAAGGACACCCAGGTCCCTCTGAACACCAACATTTCCCAATCTCTCACCATTTAAAAAATACTCTGCTTTTCTATTTTTCCCACCAAAGTGGATAACTTCACATTTCTCCACATTATTTTCTATTTGCCATGTTCTTGCCCACTCACTTAGCTTGGCTATATCCCCTGAAGCCACTTTGCACCCTCCTCACAACTTACATTCCCGCCCAGCTTTGTATCATCAGCAAACTTGGATATATTGGCCCAGAAATTCCGTTCGCAGGCCTCCCGCGGGCGGAGGGCTGCGATCTTGAAATATCTGCGCCTGGACCGGAGGGCTCCCAGGAGGCACACAGTTCCGATGCTGGGCCTCTCCAAACTGCCGGTACGCAGGGCCCACGTATCCCAGAGGCGCAGGTCGTTCGCAACGTCCCTGGGATCATGTGGGCCATAGGGAACCAATCACAGAAGGGAATCTCCCTTCATACATTTGACAGGAAGACCTGTCCAATATATGAATGGAGATCACCCCCAAAACATAGTAAAACTTTAAATACATTTTTAAAAACACATCACATTTTTAAAATGACTTGAAATTACAATAAATTAACTATTTTAAACAAAAGTTTAAATTTTTGAAAAAAATAAATCAAGTTTTTTACAGGGCTAAAAATAAACATACCTTTTTTAAAGTATTTTTAAATTATAAATCAGTGGAAACATTTTTAAAAACTTTTTTTCAACTCTTATCCTGGTAAAAGTAGGCCTTATGCCTGCTTTAAAGACGTAAGAATTGTAAGGGTTTTCTGCGGGCGGAGGGTCTCCAAAAAACGGAACTCTCCCCCCGCAGAGGCCCTGCTCCAGGGCAGCTGGAGGATCTGTCAAGAGCTTTCTTGACAGATCGGAAATGCCGGTTTCCAGCGCATGTGCAGTGCACGCCTAAAACCGGCATTTCCAATGGCCCTACGAGTGGGTACACAGCGCGTACCCACCCGTAGGGATCGGAATATCCGGCCCATTGCATTTGGTCCCCTCATCGAAATCATTCATGTAGATTGTGAACAGCTGAGGCCCAAGCACTGATCCTTGCGGTACCTCACTAGTTACAGCCTGCCAACCCGAAAATGACCCGTTTATTCCTACTCTCTGCTTTCTGTCCGTTAACCAATCCTCAATCCATGCTAGTATGTTACCCCCAATCCCATGAGCCCTAATTTTGTTTAATAACCTCTTGTGTGGCACATTATTGAATGCCTTCTGAAAATCCAAATACACCACATCCACTGGTTCCCCCTTATCTATTCTGCTGGTTACAACCTCAAAAAACTCTTAAGGCCTAGAAATTCAGTATCGTCACGTTTGGGGCGTTATAGTCGAGCGGGCGCGAAATTTAGCGCCCGGCGCAAATTATCACCACCTTCAGCTAAATTGACCTGCTTCGCCCCAAGAGGTGCTTGGAGCGCTAAAGCAGGCGCTGCACGACTGTCCTAAGGCGCTAAGCCGGAGAAGCGAGGCGCTACCACCGAGGGCGGGCGCAGCGCAGGTGCGGCCAGTTAGCGATTGCAGGCAGACACGCTGGCGCCGGTCAGCTCGTAAAGGGGGAGGGTCGATCTTGGATTGCAGCCACACCCTGCGCATCGGAGCCCTGATTCTCAGCCTGGACAGACCTGCTGCCACATTCTAACGCCTAGGACCATGGAGAGGGCCAGGGAGCGAGCGCAGCGGTTCAGTGAGGGGGCCCTGCAGGTTCTGGTTGGCGCAGTGGAGCACAGGCGATCTATCCTGTTTCCGGACAGTGGCAGGAGGCCGCTGCCCACCGACTACCACAAAGCTTGGAGGGAGGTGGCTCACAGAGTGACCTCCAGCAGCATGGTACCTAGGACCACTGTGCAATGCAGGAAGAAGTTCAACGACCTCACTCGGGTTGTCAGGGTGAGTACCCTTTTCAGTATCCTCTTCATCCCTGCATGTGCACCTCACTTTATGGCCAAAGGGTCCTGAAAGCCCCAATGCCCAGCCCTCATCCAACACCTATGGGCCTTTCATGAAACTCACATGCACATCCACCACTTTACACACTGTAAGGACTATTCGACCATGGGAGGCAGTGCAGCCAAGATCAGGGCTTCACACTGTAAGGGCTATTCCGCCATGGGAGGCAGTGCAGCCAAGATCAGGGCTTCACACTGTAAGGGCTATTCCACCATGGGAGGCAGTGCAGCCAAGATCAGGGCTTCACACTGTACTCAGAGCCCGTCCTTTCTCTTGCAGGGCAAGCTGGCCCATAATAGGAGGCAGCAGCAATGGACCAGGGGAGGCCGGCCTCACCTTAAAGACCTCAGCGATCTGGAGCAGCGAGTCCAGCGCATTATGGCAGGCCGGATGATTGGCCCCGTCGCCACTGGAGATGCCAACCCCGTTCTGGATAGCAATGGTAAGGTCATCACCTTTTGACCTCTCTCCTTCCACTTGTGCCTCACACCAGCATCCTTTGCCACTATCGAACCATTACAGTGCATTGCAGCACTCATGCCTCCCTCGCTGCCGCCCTATCCTCACGCTAAAGCAACTCTTGTGCCTCCCTGCTTTCAGATGATGAATCGCCAAGTGAGGAGGCGGGCCCTCAAGCTGCCACTGTGAGTGATTCTGAAGGCGAGGAGGAGGAAGAGGAAGCTGGACCATCAGTGCCACCCTCAGCCGAGGCAGCCCATGGCCATAATGGGGACACGTCTTCCCTGGAGGGGAGCAGGGGGGAAGGGTCTGAGGAGGGTGAAGCTCCGGGGCGTCCAGTGGGCTGCAGCAACGCGGGGGGGTGGGGAAGCTCGGCGGCCTTCTCCCCGGAGGGAGAGTGTGGCCTCCAGTCCTGCTACAGTGAGCACAGAAGAGGTGCGGCTCCTCGCTGATATGGGCGCCCAGGTGGAGCAGAGGCACACTGAGCTCATGGCTGTAGTGGCAAGGATGCCCGAATCCATTGAGTCACTGGCAAGGAGTCCCAGGACTTCGGGCCAGCACAGGCAACGAGTCCCAGGACTTTGGTGCAGCACAGGCAGCACAGGCGGCTTCCAGGCAAGTGCTTAGTGGTGCAATGCAGTCAGTGGCTGGACTGATGCAGACGCAGATTGAGGCCACATGAGCACTGACTGCTGCCACCCTCACTGCATCGGGCACGAATCGCCGGGGCCCTCGCCGCGCCGCAGAAGGCCAGCAGTCTCTGCTTCAGCAGATTGCTCCACATGCTGCAGTGCTGCCCCATGGGAGTGCCAGTGTGTCGCCCGACCAGGGAGTGCCTGTCCTCTGTCAGGATGGCAGCATTCCTGCTGCCAACACTGTCACTCCTCCACTGCAGCTGCCACCACCCGTAGGACAGACTGCTGCCGCCCATGCAGAGTTGGAGCAGTCAGCAGCCGGGCCCTCCAGGCCCAGAGCTGGTCCAGGCCATCCCCTAAGGGCATCTGCCAACTCAGTTTCTGACACTCAGCAGCCTTCCCCCAGCCTTGCTGCAGCCACTGGGGTCCCATTGTGATGGAGCTGCAGGGTGGGAAGGGGCCAATCTCGCAAGCGAGGCAGATCACCCTCAAAGGGCAAAAAGTAGGAGGTGTGGCAAAATGCTGTTAACTTTTTTAGTGAAGGCCGAGGATCGTGGTCATTTTTTGTTAACTCTTTTGTTCATTGTCTGCAGGTTGTGAGAGCCAGTTATGTGTCTGACTGCTTTTTTTTTGGTTTCTCTGTATTACTTTGTCATGCCGGAAGGGCACGCAGTTTGTTAAATAAAGAATTGTTTTTATTCAGATTGTGCATGTTTGTTCTTTGAACTATTTGTTGCCTTGACCGGCTCAGGGTTTGTGGAACCATTCCATTCATGTTCTTTCAATGGCCCAAGCCATTCCCTCAGAGGGGGCCTAGAACCGACTTGCAATAAGCCGCTGACGGACGGCCCTTGCACTTTGTGCCTCCCTCCCATCTTGGTGCTGCTGCTCCTCCTCCTCCTCCTCCTCCTCCTCCTCCTCCTCTGCTGGTGCTCCAATGTCTGGTGGCAGTGGCTGAGTCCTGTGGATTGCCAGGTTATGCAGCATGCAACACACAACGAAATGGGAGAGTCGCTCAGGCGAGTACTGAAGGGCTTCCCCGGAATGGTCCAGACAGTGGAACCATTGCTTTAGCACGCCGATTGTGTGCTCAATGATGTTCCTGGTCGCTTGATGGCTGTCATTGTATCGTTCTTCAGCAGGGGTGCTGGGCGCACGGAGCGGGGTCATCAGCCAGGTGCACAGAGGATAGCCCTTGTCCCCGAGAAGCCAGCCTCCTGGGTAAGCCGGGGCTTCGAAAAGGTCTGCCACAGAAGTCTGGTGCAGGATGAAGGCATCATGGCTGCTGCCTGGAAAGCGGGCATTGACAGCTAGTATCAGCTGTCTGTGGTCACACACCAACTGCACGTTCAACGAATGGAACCCCTTCCGGTTGCAGTAATCCTTGGCATTCTCTTGAGGCACCCGCAAAGCCACATGCGTGCCGTCAATGGCGCCCTGGACCATGGGGAAGCCCGCTATTCTTGCAAATCCCATTGCGCGCTCTTGCTGCTTGTCCAGGGTCATGGGGAAGGAAATGTACTGACGTCTCCTTTTGAAGAGGGCATTCGTGACTTGGTGGATGCAGCAATGCACCGCGAACTGGGAGACATTGGCAATGTCCCCAGTAGTGGATTGGAAGGAGCCGGTGGCATAGAAGTTGAGAGCCAGTGTCACCTTCACTGCCACTGACAGAGACGTCCTGCTCCTCAGCTGAGGCTGCAGATCTGGCTGAAGCAGGTGGCAGAGCTCAGTGACCACCTCCCTGCTGAATCGAAGCCTCCAAATACACTGCTCCTCAGACATGCTGAGGTAGGAGAACTGCTGGGGGAATACCCTGGGCGGGTAAGGTCTCCTGTGCCGACGCCTGTTGGCCCTCCTCTGTCTGGCCATGATTGGCACTCTCTCTCGGCGTCTCTGAGCCCTCTCAATGCAATGGAGAAACCCAACGTTTCCACCCATTGCAGCCCCCATAATATGTGGCCACTCAAGGCTATGGCACTGAAAAATCAATCCAACTGCAAAGTTCTGGGCCGAAGCCAGAAGTACCTGTGCGAGCGCTGACTCAATGCAGAAAGCTCTCTCCCTTTGGCTCTCTGCAAATCTCTCTCTCGCTCACAGAAGGAGTGGTCCAAAAATGGCTACCACTAAGAAGCCAGGAAGAGCCCCCTTTAAATAGCGCCTCCCCAGCCCCACAGCGACTGGGAACCGTTCCAGTCAACCAGTCGCTGAGAGCGCCAGGCGGAAAGGAGGGGGGCGCCACTGAATTTCCGGTTCGGGGCGCCCCAAGGGCGTTGCACCATGAAATGACGTCAGGATCTGCATGCGCAGCTGAGCGGGCGTTGCGGTTTTGCGCCGCCGCTAAATGTCCGCTCAATGTCACGAGAGGCGCAGGTCTCGCCGCGCCCGGGCGCCCCACTTATCGCCCTCTTAAGGCGCTAACGGCTGGCGCTAACAACTGAATTTCTCCCCCTAATAGATTTGTCAAACACGATTTCACTTTCATAAATCCGTGTTGACTCTGCCCAATCCTATTATTATTTTCTAAGTTCCCTGTTACCACGTCCTTAATAATAGATTCTAGCATTTTTCCTACTACTGATGTCAGGCTAACTGGTCTGTAGTTTCCTGTTTTCTCTCTCCCTCCTTTCTTAAATAGTGGAGTTACATTTGCTACCTTCCAATCCGTGGGAACTGTTCTAGAATCTATGGAATTTTGGAAAATGACAACCAATGCATCCACTATCTCTATAGCCACCTCTTTCAAAACCCTAGGATGTAGGCCATCAGTGTTTTGGTTTCTTTTTGGGTTCAATAAAGACTCATTTCTGAAAGAGAATGTTGTTTAATCTAAAGTCTTGTTCAAGACTTTCTACAGGTTTTTACAGAACACACTATGCTGTGATGCATCTAGAATGAAACTGAAAGTAAAACTCCTCTGGACTGCTTGTCTCTCACATGACCTCTGCTGGTCAGGTACAAGTAATCAAAAACACGGACAAATATGCTGTAAGGCATAAGTAATCAAACACAGACAAATATCATCACTATTTGCTGATATCATTACATCTCCCTTTCTTAAAACAAAAGTATTTTACTTTTAACTAACAACATTTAATGAACTTACATTATCATTATCATGATCAAGGTTTTTTACCCTTGCTTTGTGTGTTCACATGAAATATGTCAATACACTAGAACTTGAAGAAAGAATAAGATAACATTACTTCCTTCTTTAACAATAGTCCTTAAATTTGCTCAATGAGTCTCTCAGGAGGCTTCACGTGTCTTGAGGATTTTCTGATTGATTGTCCTTGAATCTGAGTTGTTGCCTCAGATGATTGGTTCTCAGCTGTGTGATCAGGTTTTTCACCAGTATCAGTCTCTTGACCTGCTGTGGCTGGTCCCATGAGAAGATCTCGACGATTTCTTCTCAGAACAGCACCCTCATCTGTCTGAATGGTATATGATCTTGGTTGAACTTCACTCAGGACAGTTCCCTTCTGAGTCCATGTGTTTGTTTTGTCTTTCAACCTTACTTGGTCACCAGTGTGGAGTTCAGGTAGGTTTTGTGTTCCTCTGTCATAGTAGTACTTTTGCTTTTCTTTCTGTTGCTCTTTGAACTTCCGCACTTTCTCCCCCTCTTTTGTTTTCAGGAGGTTCTCCGGGATGGGTAGGTTTGACCTTAGCCGACGTCCCATCAGGAGTTGGGCTGGTGACATACCACACTCGAGCGGCGTTGTGCGGTATACAAGCATGCTTTGGTAGAAGTCAGTTCCACTGTCTTTTGCCTTGTACATCAGTCTTTTCACTGTCTGGACCGATTTTTCCACTAGTCCATTGGACTGTGGATAGTGAGGACTTGACGTTGTGTGGACAAAGTCCCACTCTTTGGCAAAGTGTCGGAAATTTGCATTGTTAAACTGGGGTCCGTTGTCCGTGAAGACCTCGCTTGCCACGCCATGTCTGGAGAATATGGCTTTCATACTTCTTATCACAGCTTCTGCAGTGGTGGTGTACAGTCTACAAACCTCTGGATACAGGGAGTAATAGTCTGTGACGACAAGATAGTCCTTCCCTTGACATACGAATAGGTCAGCGCCTACCTTCTGGTAAGGTCTGTCTGGTGCTGGGTGTGGCTTTAGTGGTTCTACCGGATTGCTTGCTCGATATTTCAGGCATATTGTGCAGTTTGACACCTCATTTGTCACATCTTGGTTGATTCGTGGCCAGTACATCACCTCTCGTGCTCTTTTCTTACACTTTTCGATTCCCAGATGTCCTCCATGGATCTTTTTTAGCATCTCTCTTCTCAGACTCTTTGGGATAACTATTTTACTTCCTTTGTAGATGATGTCTTCGACCACTGATAGTTCCGCCCTGCAGTTCCAGTACTCTGCTATATCAGGTGAGCAGTCTTGCTTCATGTTGGGCCATCCATCCAAGATGCTTTTTCTCAGTCGTCTCATTGTTTCATCTTTGTTTGTCTCAGTCTTTATGAGCTCCATTTTTGCATCTGCTATGGGCAGTGCACTTGTGATCATGTCCACGTAGGCGTTCACTTTTTCATCCATTGTGGTGTTTGCGGGCTCACTTGGGTCAACAGCTCTGGACAACGTGTCTGCTGTATACATCAGCTTACCCGGTGTGTACGCAACATTCAGTGTATAGCTTTGCAGCCTGATCATCATTCTTTGTATTCTAAGCGGACAGCTATTTAGTGGCTTTTGGAACAATGCAATCAAGGGCTTATGGTCAGTCTCTACACTGATTGCTTGTCCTGCCACAAACTGGTGAAATCTTTCACAAGCGTATGTGATGCTGAGCAGCTCCTTTTCTATTTGAGCATATCGCGTCTCCGCGTCTGTCATTGAGCGCGATGCATATGCAATAGGTTGCCAGTAGTCATATTGTTGCAGAAGAACGGCACCGAGCCCATGCATCTGATGATATCTTGATGGGTCTCGCTGGGTCATAAAACCTCAGAACTGGTTCCTCTGTGAGCAGTTTCTTTAGATCGCTCCATGACTTCTCATGCTCATGATTCCATTCCCATTCTATGTTCTTTTCAGTTAGTCTTCTCAGTGGCGCTATTTTTTCTGAGAGGTTGGATATGAATTTACCCATGTAGTTGATCATTCCATTAAACCTCTGCACGTCCTTTTTGCATTGTGGCCTTGGCATATTCTCAATGGCGGACACCTTTCTGGGATCTGGTCTGATGCCCTCACTGCTAAGGATATCTCCCACGAATGTCAGTTCTGTCACCCCGAGCTGGCATTTCTCTCTATTCAGCTTCAGGTTTGTTTTCCTTGTTGCTTCCAGCACTTTTTTCAGTCTCTCGTCATGCTCAGTTCTCGTGGTTCCCCATACTATGATGTCATCCATTGATGTATCCACTCCCTCCAGGTGCTCATAGATCATATGGATAGTCTTGTGATACACTTCAGGAGCTGAGGCAATGCCAAATGGTAACCTTAGGAATCTGTATCTGCCAAATGGAGTGTTGAACATGCACAGTCTTGAACTTGCTTCGTCCAGCTTCATCTGCCAAAATCCTGAGGACGCATCTAACTTGCTGAAATATTTTGCATTTGCAAACTCTGCCATGATTTCCTCATGTGTAGGAAGCTTGAAGTGTTCTCTCTTTATTGCTCTGTTTAGATCTCTTGGATCCAGGCAAATTCTGAGCTTTCCATTCTTTTTGTCCACTACGACGAGGGAACTCACCCACTCAGTTGTCTCATCTATCTTCTGAATCACGTTCAGGCTTTCCATCCTGTCCAACTCTGCCTTCAGTTGCTTTGAAGAGCAAACGGAACTTTTCTGCATGGATGTATGACCGGTGTCATACTTTTATCTACTCTGATCGTGTGTTCTCCTGGAATGCAGCCTAGACCCTTAAATAGGTCTTTGTACTCTTTCATGAGTTCATCATAGACTGTCTCTCCTTCGCTTTCCACAACGAGGACTCTCTTTACCAGGTTCAGTCTCTCACAGGCTTTTAACCCTAGTATGGCTTGCACATCCTTTGGCACCACGATTAATGCTAGCGTGTGCTCTCTGTCCTTGTGTGTTACTTTGACAATGCATTTTCCTTTCACTGGTATATCAGTACCTGAGCGGTCACTTTCACTTGTATTCCATGTAACTTTGGTCTGGGTCTAATTCTCTTAAAATCGGTCTCTGATATCACATTAACTTGTGCTCCAGTATCCAATTTAAATGGAATGTGTATGTCATTCACTTATAGTGTCAACATCCAGTCTCTTTCTTTTTTGTTTTCAGACACAACATCTACATTGAATTCCTCTATCTCACTTTCATCTACTGTATGGACCTTGCTTTGTTGCGCTTGGTTCTTACAGCAACGGGCATAATGGTTGTTTTTGTTGCATCTATTGCATGTTTTACCATATGCTGGACACTTTCTTGGTGGATGCTGTGTATCGCATCGACTACATGACTTCCGATTGTCTCTTTCATTTTCGTTTGCTGGCCACGTCTCTTTTTTCACATTGGCGCTCTCTTTGTTAAACGGTTTGTATCCGTTCTTTCTCACTGCATCCACATTGCAGCTACTGTCACTGAACAGCTCCTTTGCCTGCAACTTCACAGTCTCTGTAGCCCTACACAATGCTATGGCTTTTCCCAGGTCTAGATCTTGCTCTCTTAGCAGCCTTTCCCTTAGACCATTATCTGGAATACCACACACCAGTCTGTCTTTTATCAGCGAGTCTGTGAGTCCCCCAAATTCACACGATTTGCTCCGGTTTCTCAGTTCAGTCACATACTGATCAATAGTCTCGCCGATTTTCTGTACACATGTGAAAAATTTGTGCCTCTCAAAGGTCACGTTGCGTTTAGGTATGCAGTAGGCCTCAAACTGTTCCATTATTTTATCTAGCTTCATTTTGTCTCCATCAACAGCAAATATGAAATTATTATATACCTCCAGCGCTGCATCACCCACGACATGTAAGAACACGGACGATTTTTGTTTTTCACTTTTCTCGTCAGCTCCGATTGCCGCTAAATACAACTCTAAATGTTGTTTGAACCTTCTCCAATTTTCAGCCACATTACCTGTCAATTGAAGCGTCGCCGGTGGGAGTAAACCTTCCATTTTTTCACTTCGTTAGCTATTCTCTAATGGTAAGCAACAATGTTCTCTTCTGGCTTGCTAATATGTGGAGAGCTGATTTCGCTTACTTGCCACAACTGCTTTCACTGTCCCATCAAGTTACTAACTTCAGATTTTTTCTCTTTCAGCCACTTCTGGCATCATGTTTTGGTTTATTTTTGGGTTCAATAAAGACTCATTTCTGAAAGAGAATGTTGTTTAATCTAAAGTCTTGTTCAAGACTTTCTACAGCTTTTTACAGAACACACTATGCTGTGATGCATCTAGAATGAAACTGAAAGTAAAACTCCTCTGGACTGCTTGTCTCTCACATGACCTCTGCTGGTCAGGCACAAGTAATCAAAAACACAGACAAATATGCTGTAAGGCATAAGTAATCAAACACAGACAAATATCATCACTATTTGCTGATATCATTACAATCAGGTCCAGGGAATTTATTGGCTTTCAGTCCCATTAATTTGTCCAGTACTATTTTTTACGAATACTCATTTCTTTCAGCTCCTCATTCTTGCTTTGAGCCATGCATTTAAACCTCTAATCTGTTTGTCACTATGCCAATTTGCGCGTGGCTCAGGTAACAATCCAGAGATTATTACCTTTGAGGTTCTGCTTTTGAATTTGGATCCTAGCTCCTCAAACTCCCTCAGCAGAACTTCATTCCTAGTTCCACCTATTTTGTTGGTTCCTACGTGGACCACAGCAATTGGATCCTCTCCCTCCCACTCCAGGTTCTCCTCCAGCCCCGAGGGGATGTCTTTAACCCTGGCACCGGGCGGGCAACACAACCTTCAGAACTCTCGGTCGTGGCTGCAAAGAACAGTATCTATCCCCCTGACTATACTGTCCCCTACCACAACTACATTCCCTTTCACTCCCCCCACTTGAATGGTCTCCTGCACCATGGTGCCATGGTCAGCTTGCTCATCCATCCTGCAGGCTTTTCCCTCATCCACACAGACAGCAAGAACCTCATACCTGTTGGACACAGGGCAAAGGCTGAGGCTCCTCCAGCACTGCACCTGGGGTCCCCTTACCTGCCGGAGTTGCAGTCACACCCTCCTGTCCCTGACCACTAACCAGACCTGTACCACTACCTAACCTAAGGGGTGTGACTGCCTCCTGGATCAAAGTGTCCAGGTAACTCGCCCCCTCCCTGATGCCTCGCAATGTCTGCACCTCAGACTCCAGCTCAAAAACTCTGAGCTGAAGTTCCTCAAGATGCAGGCACTTACTGCAAACGTGGTTGTCCGGGATCACAATGCTCTCCACAAACTCCCACATGCTGCAGGTGCGACACACCACCTGCACTGCCATCCCTATATGACCTTGTTTTATTTAAATAAATTTGTAATTAGGGGACACCTCGATTAGATCACCCCTCAATCTTCTATACGCCAGGGAATACAAGCCTAGTTTATGCAACTTGTCCTCATAATTGATCCCTTTTAGCCCCGGTATCATTCTGGTGAATCTGCGCCGCACCGTCTCCACCCCCCCCCCCCCCAAGGCCAATAGATCCTTCCTGAGGTGCGGTGCCCAGAACTGAACGCAATATGTCAGATGGGGTCTGACCAAGGCACCGTACAACTGAAGCATAAGTTCCAACCCTTTGCATTTCAGCCCCCTTGAAATAAAGGACAACATTCCTTTTTGATTACTTTTTGAACCTGTCTATGACCACCTGCAACAGGACCTGGATAACATTCAGACTTGGGCTGAGAAGT
Organism: Somniosus microcephalus; assembly: GCF_052327205.1. NCBI lineage: Eukaryota > Metazoa > Chordata > Chondrichthyes > Squaliformes > Somniosidae > Somniosus > Somniosus microcephalus. The sequence goes on along the minus strand of NC_141018.1, from coordinate 13,859,825 downwards.
GTGAGGTAAGATTCAAGCAAGAGAAACCCCAGCTACCTCTCCATGACCCTCAATGTCACCACCATTGAGTGCCTCACCATCAAATCCTGGAGGTCACCACCGACCAGAATCTGAACCAGTCATATCAACAACAACAACTTGTATTTATATAGCACCTTTAACTTCGTAAAACATCCTAAGGCACTTCATAAGAGTGTTATCAAACACAAATTGACACCGAGACAAAGAAGGAGATATTAGGATGAGTGACTAAAAGAGATAGGTCAAAGAGATAGGTTTTAAGGAGTGTCTTAAAGGAGGAGAATGAGGTAGCGAGGTGGAGAGGTTTAGGGAGGGAATTCCAGAGCTTCAGCCTTGATGGCTAAAGGCATGGCCAAGTAAAGGGAGCAAAGGAAATCGGGAATGCACAAGAGGCCAGGATTGGAGGATTGGCCAGGAGTGTGGTGGAACTGTTGAGTCTGGAGGTAACAAAAGCATGGATGAGGGTTTCAATGACATATGACAGGTCAAGAAGGATGAGGAGGGATAGTTAACATGGTCGCAGTCACATAAGATGTAATTTATGACATTGATAAGGGCTGTTTCAGTGCTGCGGCAGGGCGGGAAACCTGATTGGAGGGGTTCAAACATGGAGTTGCGGGAAAGATGGGCACGTGAGGTGAGAAGACATTCAAGGACTTTGGGGGGGAAAGGGAGGTTGGAGATGGGGCGGTAGTTTGCATGGACAGAGAGGTCAAGGGCGGATTTTTTGACGAGCATGACCTCAGAGCCTGCACGTAGGTACGATTTTCCTCAAAATTCTTACCTTTCAGGTGAGTATCCATGAGTTCTACGTCCCATGGCTTCAAAGACACCTGTAACCTTCTTCTCAGTCTCTGCTGGGACAGTGGCATGTCTCCACTAACTCTATCTAATCCCTCTGGTTGAAAGTATCTGAAGCGGTGTGTGGAAGTGACATTGGATTGAGACAGGCGGTTGTGACAAAGGAACAAGTGGTTATGACAGGGAAGGGGCTAGGTCCAGGGAGTTATGGGGGGGGTTTGACCTGCACATTGTTATGCCAATAGTCTTTGAGGATGGAAACCCTTCGCCTGGCTCCTTCTCCTGCTTCTGCTCCTCCTTATCATCATCATCTTCCTCATTGCCTGTCCTCTTGCAGATGATACTAAAATCGGCTGTGTGGTTGATACTGAAGAAGGAAGCTGTAGACTGCAGGAAGATATCAATAAGTTGGTCAGGTGGGCAGAACAGTGGCAAATGGAATTCAATCCGGAGAAGTGTGAGGTAATGCATTTGGGGAGAGCTAACAAGGAAAGGGAATACACATTAAATGGTAGAACACTGAGTAGTGTAGAGGAACAAAGGGACCTTGGAGTGCATGTCCACAGATCCCTGAAGGTAGCAGGCCAGGTAGATAAGGTGGTTAAGAAAGCATACGAAATGCTTGCCTTTATTAGCCGTGGCATAGAATACAAGAGCAGGGGGGTTATGCTTCAACTGTATAAAACACTAGTTAGGCCTCAGCTAGAGTACTGCATGCAGTTCTGGTCACCACATTACGGGAAAGATGTGATTGCACTAGAGAGGGTACAGAGGAGATTTACAAGGATGTTGCCGGGAGTAGAGAATCTTAGCTATGAGGAAAGACTGGATAGGCTGGGTCTGTTTTCTTCAGAACAGAGGAGCCCGAGGAGAGACCTTATTGAGGTGTATAAAATTATGAGGGGCCTAGATAAAGTGGACAGAAAGGACCTATTTCCCTTAGCAGAGGGGTCAAAAGCCAGGGGGCACAGATTTAAAGTAATTGGGGGAAGGTTTCGAGGGGATTTGAGGGGAAATTTCTTCACCCAGAGGGTTGTGGGGTCTGGAACTCACTGCCTGAAGGGTGGTAGAGGCAGGAACCCTAACCACATTTAAAAAGTACACTGCAGGGCTATGGACCAAGAGCTGGGAAGTGGGATTAGGTTGGATAGCTCTTTGTTGGCCGGCGCGGACACGATGGGCCTAAATGGCCTTCCGTGCTGTAACTTTCTATGATTCTATGTTACATAGAAACATAGAAGATAGGAGCAGGAGTAGGCCATTCGGCCCTTCGAGCGTGCTCTGCCATTCAACAAGATCATGGCTGATCATCCAAACACTAGCACCCGGTCCCTACACCGACAGCCATCCCACCCAAGCCCTATCCCCATAACCCTGTAACCCCACGTATTTAATCCCCCCTAACACTAAGGGCCAATTTTTATCATGGCCAATCAACCTAACCCGCACATCTTTGGACTGTGGGAGGAAACCGGAGCACCCGGAGGAAACCCACGCAAACACGGGGAGAATGTGCAAACTCCACACAGACAGTCACCCGAGGCCGGATTTGAACCCGGGTCCCTGGCGCTGTGAAGCAACAGTGCTAACCACTATGCCACCGTGCTGCTGATGAATCTCCAGGAAAGGAGGCAACAAGCTTTAAATAGGTGAGCATGACTCGCTTCAGATTAAGAAGGCAGAGACAGGTGTGGGAGACTGTGGTTGCTTCAGGGATGTCATGGCGACTCTGGCGGTTCGCACAAAACGGCAGCACTCTGCAACCAACCTCGTCATCTCCAACGGCTAGATCAGGGAGCCTGACCAGCAACTCCATGCCCTGCTCCTCAGGGGAGGTGAGCTCCTTAATGTTGAAGATTTCCCACTCCAGTACCCTGCTTCTTAAAGGCATTGTGGGAAAGTCTCTCCTGCGATTGACACGATTGAGTTAACTCATTCTCCGGATGTGGGCGTCGCTGGCAAGGCTGGCATTTATTGCCCATCCCTAGTTGCCCTGAGAAGGTGGCGGTGGGCCTTCTTGAACTGCTTGTAGTGGTTTGATACGACTGAGTGGCCACTTCAGAGAGCAGTTAGGAGTCACCCATGTTGGTGTGGGACTGGAGTCACATATATACCAGGCAAGGCCCAATGTTCCCTGTAATATTTTCGGGGGCTGTGCGGCCCATTCAAAATTCCGCACATGCACAACTCTTTTCAATTGAAGAGCCAGCCTGCCGCCTACGCGGGATCCCTGGAGCGCTGTGCGACCACGTGGCCCCGCAGCTTAAAGGGGACATTGGTAAACAGAGCAAGTTTAGTTCACTAAAGGCGTTAGTGAACCACTTGGGCTTTTATGACAATGCGACAGCTTCACGGCCACTTCTGCGGACACCAGCTTGTTATTATTCAGATTTTGTACACTGAATTCGAATTCTCAAACTTCCATGGTGGGATTTGAACGACACAGGTTATTAGTTCAGGCTTCTGTATTGCTAGTCCGGTAACGTAACCAGTACACAACCGACCATACCCGAGATAAGGATCAGGTGAAGGCCAGCAATTGATGCTGTCTCCCGGGTGGCACCAGCCAGTCTGATGTCAGGGATCTGGTGGTATCTCCCTGTTAAAGTGGAGGAAGGGGTTAATTCCAGATCAGGGAGATGGCAACACACACTGTGTCCTCATTAACTAGAGTGCAGTGTCGAAGTGTTAGCACTGCAGCTCTTAAACGATATGGAGTGCACTGATGCCCCAGGAAGGGGGGGGGGAAATTCGGTTTCGCCCCTTTTGGGGCACTAACTTCGCCGGGGTGCTATGTTTAGCGCCCCAAAAAAATTAGCGCCCCTCCGCCTGAAATTCAGTGGTAGCGCCCGAAGCAGGAGGCGGGGCTCTACTGGAAGCGCCCCGCCTGCTTCCTGGGGTGCTACAACTGAATATTGCGGCGCTACGTGCAACAGCGCCACGTGCATCAACACGTAGCGCCACGTCATTGCAGGCTTTCCTCCCCTGATTAAAGAAGAGGGGCCTTGCACACCGCGCACCGGGGCCCTGCTGGACCACCGGGGAGTTGGGTGCCGTGAAAACAGCCCAGCACACATAGGAGTGCCAGGCTAAGCGATCGTGGCCGGCAACCCGAAGAAAAAAGGGGAAGGGGACAGGTGCTGGCTGTCAGCCAAAATAAAAATGGCTGCCCGACACCTGCCCTTTAATTTGCGCCGCCGCGGCTGCAAAAATGCCACCGTGACCCTATCGGACGTATCATCCGGCGATAGGTCAGGGGGCGCAAGTGGAGCGCTGTGCACAGCGATGATGTCATCACCAGAGGTGCGGCACCGCAGGACGCTACTGGCTTCCGCCGCCGCTAACCTCCCGCTGAATTTTTCCCCCCGTTGTCTTATATCACTGGTCTGAGCTTTGGGGGTGAGTGCTACCTCCCTCCACACAGATACCAGGTTAATTATCTGCAAGCACGAGAGGAACTGGTATGAAGCAGTGAGTGACATTGTACGAGTGGAGCTGATAAGTTAATGGAAGTGGCATGGGACTGGGACCGTGTATAGGGAGTGAAAAATGGGTATGCTTTCTGCTGCCAGTGTGCTTGGAGGCTGGTATTAATGGGGCAGAAACTGGGACTAATGTTGTAGGAGCATCAGCTGGTGTCTGCATCGCTATTCCCTGAAATTCCACCCTGTGCAATGCCGCTATTTAATTGCCAATTGTATGTAACACCGATGCATAGTTTGTTCATGGCTGCAGACACTGTTTGCTGTAGCTTTTCCATTGGCCCCTGGTGCACCTGCCCTGATTTGGATTCTTATTACTGCATGTCCAGGATAGTTGGACATGCTGGTGAATGATACATCTGAGCAGAGGGTAGAAGGTGAACTTAGGCTGGGTAGACTCATAACCTTCCACACCAACTATCTACAAAGCTAAGAAGCCTCGTGAAGGAAGAGTGTGCAGAATCATAGAATGATACAGCACAGGAGGAGGCCAATCGGCCCATCGTGCCTGTGCCGGCTCTTTGAAAGAGCTCTCCAATTAGTCCCACTCCTCCGCTCTTGCCCCATAGCCCTGCAAATTTCTCCTCTTTAAGTATGTATCCAATTCCCTTTTGAAAGGTATTATTGAATCTGCTTCCACCAGCCTTTCAGGCAGAACATTCCAGATCATAACAACTTGCTGCATAAATTTCTTTTTCCTCATCTCCACTCTGGTTCTTTTGCTAATTACCTTAAATCTGTGTCCTCTGGTTACCGTCCCTCCTGCCACTGGAAACAGTTCTTCCTTATTTACTCCAACAAAACCATTTATGATTTTCAAAACCTTTATCAAATCTCCACTCAATCTTCTCTGCTCTCAGGAGAACAACCCCAGCTTCTCCAGTCTCTCCACAGAACTGAAGTCCCTCGGCCCTGAAAGAAAAGAAAGACTTGCATTTCTATAGCGCCTTTCACGACCTCCCAAAGCGCTTAACAGCCAATGAAGTACTTTTGAAGTGTAGTCACTGTTGTAATGTGGGAAACGCGGCAGCCAATTTGCGCACAGCAAGCTCCCACAAACAGCAATGTGATCATGACCAGATAATGTTTTTTTTTGTGATGTTGATTGAAGGATAAATATTGGCCAGGACACCGGGGAAGAACTCCCCTGCTCTTCTTCAAAATAATGCCACGGGATTTTTTACGTCCACCTGAGAGAGCAGACGGGACCTCGGTTTAATGTCTCATCTGAAAGACGGCACCTCTGACAGTGCAGCAGTCCCTCAGCACTGCCCTGGAGTGTCAGCCTAGATTTTTGTGCTCAAGTCTCTGGAGTGGGACTTGAACCCACAACCCTCTGACTCAGAGGTGAGAGAGAGTGCCACCCACTGAGCCACAGCGGATACTGTACCATTCTACTAAATCTCTGCACCTTTTCCAAGGCCTTGGCATCCTTCCGAAAGTGTGGTGGCCAGAATTGAACACAGTGCTCCAGCTGGGGCCGAACCAGTGTTTTAGAAATGTTTAGCAAAAGCTCCTTGCTTTTGTGCTCTATGCTTCTGTTTACAAAACCAAATAAAGTCTCATTGCCAGATTGAGACTGCCCAGGGAGGTGCCATGTCCTGATGGCAGTCCAGGAAATGGCTGCCATCAGTTTTTGTGCCACTTTCAGCTTTCAGGCCACAGCTATTTACCTTATGTGTGTGTTACCTACAATCTCCTATCAAGTAAATATATGGCCCCTCATTATCTTCACATTAATCTTCATTGCTTTCCTTCGATGTTTGACATGGAGCAGTTAACCAGCTAGCAGGGTGACCACTGTTTGATGCACAGAGCCTTAAAGCAGGTGACTGATAGGCTTTTCTTGGAACGACTCCTAAGGCAGCTGACCTACAGCCCAAGGGTACCCGAGGGCTCCGGGAGTAATTAGTTGTACCCTTGTGGCTATCCAGGAGTTTCCCAGTAATGTGACGTGTGTAAGTCGGAAGGGCTTTCACTCCCTCAATGTGCAGGTGGATTGTGGCTGTAACATTAATAAAGTTGACATGATCTGGGATAACTCAATACCCAGGGGTACAGCTGTGAAGGAGACAACTTCAAGGGAATGAGGGAAGAGCTTAAAAAAATCATCTGGGGAATGAAAGGCTGAGTTGAGGACGAATGAAATAACTTTCAGGACATTGTACTGAGCCAGAATGATAAATAAATACCAGCGATTAGCGCACAAACATGGCCTAAATAGATAAACAAGACAATGAAATAAGATAAACAAGGAAAAGAATTGAAAAGCAGAGAAGTTATGTTAAATCTATAAAGGTCCTTGGTTTAGACCACAATATGGTCTTCATATTGTAGAAAGGATTATACAGGCACTGGAGAAGGTGCAATAAAGATTTACAAGGATGATATCAGAACTTAGAAATTATAACTATTCGAAAGACTGAACAGACTGGGGTGGGGGGGAGATTTCAGTAGGTTAGCACCTCCCGTTAGCGCCATGCAGAGGGTGGTAACGGACCGCTGATGCAGTAGCGCCGAGGCAAGGCAAATCCAGCACCACATGGCAAATACGGCCCTCCTGTTGTGCCACCAGTACAAGGTATCACCGGGGACTTCAATGCCAGGCAGATCGTGACGTCAGTGAGTGTGCAATGCTCACTGAGCGCCCGATCTGAAAAATTCATTGTTGTCACTCACCTTTGCGCCTCGACCAGACAGCGACAGGGAGAGCAGGCGCACAGCTGACAGAAGCTGGCTCCAGCGACGTTATTTAAAAGCATCAGCATTAATCACTCGCAGCTGTCAGGGCAGGTTAGTTTCTGTGGCTTCTTGTCAGTTTCAGCCAGTGGAGCAGTTTGAGTAATTTCAAGCTTCTTTTGTATCAGCAGTCTTCTTGCAAGTGCAAAGTGGCTACAGTTATTGCTCAAAGATTGAAACTGCTACACTTGGCAACATTAATGGGGGTTGTACTAGCGCCACCTCGCCCTCCAGGATCTACAGCAGAGGGAATGTAGGCAGCAAGAAATAAGGGAACATGTGCACAGAGGGATGAGGAGGGACATTAGGGCTCTCAACAGGAGGCCTTACCCTCTGAGGGTACTCCAACAGCACTTCTCCTACCTTCAATGAAGCGAGGAGCCATGCATTAGAGGGCTCCGCATCACCAAGTTGGTGGTCACAGAACTCTGCCACCTCCTCCAAACAGACCTCCAGCCTCACACCAGGATGACTTAAACCCCAGATCCCTTTTGCTCACCACATACCCATCATACCATCCCTGTGTCATTTCATATCACAGCATCCTCCTGGGCGCAAAGGTGAAATGAGAGACCACAAAATATTGCAAACTCCATTACGGTAGATAGTGGTAATGTTATTGGACTAGTAATCCAGAAGCTTGGGCTAATGATCTGCAGACATGATCATAATCCCACCACGGCAGCTGGGGAATTTAAATTCATTTAATTAAATAAATCTGGAATTAAAAAAAGCTAGTATCAGTAATGGTGACCATCCAACTACTGGGTTGTTGTAAAAAAAAACATCTGGTTCACTAATGTCCTTTAGAGAAGGAAATCTGCTGTCCTTACCTGGTCTGGCCTATTTGTGACTCCAGACCCACAGCAATGTGGGTTGACACTTAACTGCCCTCTGAAATGGCCCAGCAAGACACTCAGTTGTTTAAGGCGGCTCACCACCAACTTCTCGAGGGCAATTAGGGATGGGCAACAAATGCTGGCTTTGCCAGCAATGCCCACGTCCTGTGAATGAATAAAAAAAAATCACATTCATTCTAATAACTAATGACCCGTGTGCCTGCCATAGTTGAATAGCTGTCATAAGAACATAAGAAATAGGAGCAGGAGTAGGCCAATCGGCCCCTCGAGCCTGCTCTACCATTCAATAAGATCATGGCTGATCTGATCCTAACCTCAAATCTACTATCACTCTCCATCCCACCCGAACCCATGTGATCTCCCGGGAGAGGCAAAAAACCAGATTAAAAAAACCAATGGCCAATTTGGGAGAAAAAATCAGGGAAATTCCTCTCCGAACCAACTAGGCGATCGAAACTCGTCCAGGAGATCACTCTGTCCCTGTATTTCCTACAGTACTTACCTTCTGTAAAAGGTGATCTCCACCCCAGCCAGGAACAGGCCCAATTTACTCTTGAAGGACACCTAGCTGGCAGCCTGTTCGATGTCTCCACTAATCCCTGTGAATAGAACCATCTCCTGAAATCTAACACAGAATTAGAACACAAGAAGTAGGAGCAGGATCAGGCTACACGGCCCCTGGGCCCGCTCCGCTACCCACAGGGCTATGACCGTTCCGAACCTAGACTCATGTCCAATTTCCAGCCTGCTCCCCGTAACCCCTAATTCCCTTTACTTCTAGGAAACTGTCTATTTCTGTTTTAGATTTATTTTATGATGTAGCTTCCACAGCTTTCTGGGGCAGCAAATTCCACAGACCTACTACCCTCTGAGTGAAGAAGTTTCTCCTCATCTCAATTTTGAAAGAGCAGCCCCTTATTCTAAGATTATGCCCCCTAGTTCTAGTTTCACCCATCATTGGGAACATCCTCACCGCATCCACCCGATCGAGCCCCTTCACAATCTTATATGTTTCAATAAGATCGCCTCTCATTCTTCTGAACTCCAATGAGTAGAGTCCCAATCTACTCAACCTCTCCTCATATGTCCACCCCCTCATCCCCGGGATTAACCGAGTGAACCTTCTTTGTACTGACTCGAGAGCAAGTATGTCTTTTCTTAAGTATGGACACCAAAACTGTATACAGTATTCCAGGTGCGGTCTCACCAATGCCTTGTACAACTGCAGCAATACCTCCCTGTTTTTATATTCTATCCCCCTAGCAATAAAAGCCAACATTCCATTGGCCTTCTTGATCACTTGCTGCACCTGCATACTAACTTTTTGAGTTTCGTGCACCAGGACCCCCAGATCCCTTTGTACTACAGTACTTTCCAGTTTCTTGCCATTAAGATAATAACTTGCTCTATGATTTTTCCTGCCAAAGTGCATAACCTCACACTTTCCAGTATTGTATTCCATCTGCCAAATCTCTGCCCACTTACTTAGCCTGTCTATGTCCCTTTGCAGGTTTTTTATGTCCTCCTCACTCACTACTTTCCCTCCCATCTTTGTATCATCTGCAAACTTTGATATGTTACACTCGGTCCCCTCCTCCAAATCGTTAATATAGATTGTAAAGAGTTGGGGACCCAGCACTGACCCCTTCGGAACACCACTAGTTACTGATTGCCAGTCTGAGAATGAACCATATATCCCAACTCTCTGCTTTCTGTTAGATAGCCAATCCTCCGCCCATGCCAGAATATTACCCCCAATCCCATGATTTTTTATCTTGAGCAATAATCTTTTGTGTGGCACCTTGTCAAATGCCTTTTGGAAGTCTAAATGCACTACGTCCACTGGTTCCCCTTTATCCACCCTGTATGTTACTTCCTCAAAGAACTCAAGCAAATTTGTCAAACATGACTTCCCCTTCATAAAACCATGCTGACTTTGTCCTACTAAATTATGTTTATCCAAATATCCCGTTACTGTCTCCTTAATAATGGACTCTAAAATATTACCAACCACAGATGTTAGGCTAACAGGTCTATAGTTTCCAGCCTTCTGCCTACTACCCTTTTTAAATAAGGGTGTTACATTAGCAGTTTTCCAATCTGTCGGGACCTTTGCCGAGTCTAGGGAGTTTTGGAAAATTATTACCAATGCATCCACAATCCCTACCGCCACTTCCCTCAAGACCCTAGGATGTAAGCCATCAGGTCCAGGGGATTTATCCGCCTTGAGTCCCATTATTTTACCGAGTACCACTTCCTTAGTGATTTTGATCGTGTTTAGCTCCTCCCCCGCTAGAGCCCCCTGTTTGTCCAGTGTTGGGATATTCTTAGTGTCCTCTACCGTAAAGACTGATACAAAATATTTGTTCAGCATTTTTGCTAGCTCCATGTTTCCCACCATTAATTTCCCAGTCTCATCCTCTAAGGGAGCAACATTTACTTTAGCCACCCTTTTTCTTTTTATATAACTATAGAAACTTTTGCTATCTGTTTTTATATTTTTTGCTAATTTACTTTCATAATCTATCTTCCCTTTCTTAATCAATCTTTTAGTTATTTTTTGCTGTCTTTTAAAGACTTCCCAATCTTCTATCCTCCCACTAGATTTGGCTACCTTATATGCCCTTGTGTTTAGTTGGATACTATCGTTAATTACTTTACTTAGCCACGGATGGCTATCTTTTCTTTTACACCCTTTTTTCCTCAGTGGAATATATATTTTTTGGAAGTTGTAAAATAACTCCTTAAATGTACACCACTTATCATGTACCGTCTTACCCTTTAATCTATTTTCCCAGTCCACTCTAATCAATTCCGCTCTCATACCTTCATAGTCTCCTTTATTCAAGCTCAGCATGCTTGTTTGAGATCCAACCTTCTCACCCTCTAATTGAATATGGAATTCAGCCATGTTATGGTCACTCATTCCAAGGGGATCCTTTACTAGGACATTTTTAATTAATCCTGTCTCATTACACAGGACCAAATCTAAGGTTGCTTGCCCCCTGGTCGGTTCAGTTACATACTGCTCAAGAAACCCATCCCTAATACACTCAATGAACTCATCCTCAAGGGTGCCCTGCCCAAATTGATTTGTCCAGTTAATATGATAGTTAAAATCCCCCATAATTATAGCTGTTCCCTTATTACAAGCCTCAACTATTTCCTGATTATACTCCGTCCAACAGAGTTGCAACTGTTCGGAGGCCTATTGACTACGCCCACTAGTGTTTTTTTCCCCTTATTATTCCTTATCTCCACTCAAGCTGTTTCACTATCCTGATCCTTTGATCCAATATCATTTCTGTGTATTACAGTGATTCCTTCCTTTATTAACATAGCCACCCCACCACCCCTTCCTTCCTGCCTGTCCTTCCTGATTGTTAAATAACCTGGTATGTTTAATTCCCAGTCATGGTCACCCTGCAGCCATGTTTCTGTAATGGCCACAAGATCATACCCAGATGTAGTTATTTGTGCCGTTAACTCGTCCATTTTGTTACGAATGCTACGTGCATTCAGATAAAGAACTTTCGAATATGTCATTGTGTACAAGGTGTGAGATGTGGGTGTGAGTGTTGGTAGGTAGAGATTGTTGGTGGGTGAGTGCTGGGGGTCTGGTGCTTTGGACAGTGTGTGAAGCTTGTGGTACAGATGGTGGTATGTAGCATTTGTTGAAGCATTGAACCACCCTGACCACCCGACTGAGGTGGATCTGCCATGACCACACCTGCTTCAGTCCTCCGGCTCCTTCTCCTTGTGATTCTCCTTGCTGAGGCAGCTGGACAGCCAGCATTGCTGAGAATGAGGTGCTGCAGTATCAATGAAGCTCCCCTTTAGGTACTGGGAAAAGCCTGTGGCAATGATGAGTTGAGATTAGACTGCACCCGATATTGGTCCACCCTTTCAGTGTAACGCGACTGATCTAGGCCTTTAAGGCTTGATTTAGTACTCCAATCATTTCTTTGAGCTGTGAGCGTGAATTTCGCGTGAAGTCTAAAGCATTTGCGCTTGGCGCTAATTCTCAAACTTTCCTAAAGACACCGCCCATTCCTGGGCTATAATGAATTTCTAGCCCTCTGTTTTTTTTCTCGAGAGGAGAAGGCTGCGGGCTGACCTGATAGAGGCTTTTGAAATTAAGAAAGGGTTTGATAGTGTAGATGTAGAGAACGTGTTTCTACTTGCGGGGGAGTCCAGAACTAGGGGCCATAAATATTAGACAGTCACTAATAAATCCAATAGGGAATTCAGGAGAAACGTCTTTACCCAGACAGTGGTGAGAATGTGGAACTCGCTACCACAGGGAGTGGTTGAGGCGGATGGCATAGATGCATTTAAGGGGAAGCTGGATAAACACATGAGAGAGAAAGGAATAGAAGGATATGTTGATGGGGTGAGATGAAGAGGGGTGGGAGGAGGCTTGTGTGGAGCATAAACACCGGCATGGACCTGTTGGTCCAAAGATGTGCAGGTTAGGTTGATTGGCTATGATAAATTGACCCTTAGTGTTAGGGGGATTAAATACGTGGGGTTACGGGGATAGGGTGGGATATGTGTTGGTGTAGGGGTTACAGGGATCGGGTGGGATATGTGTCGGTGCAGGCTCGATGGGCCGAAATGGCCTCTATCTGCACTGTGGGGTTTCTGTGATTCTGTGATTCTGTGATTCTGTGAATGGCCTGTTTCTGTGCTGTACATGCTCCATGAAGCTTGTAGGGAGAAAGGTGACGGGTCACTGGGAAGAATTCAAACAATATAAAGGAAGATAGTCAAAGAGGTAAAGAATGATTGGCATGAAGTCTGTGGAGGCCAAGTCACTGAATATATTTAAGAAGGAGATAGATAGACTTCTAGACAAAAGGCATCAAGGGGTATGGGGAGAGAGTGGGAATATGGTGTTGAGATAGAGGATCAGCCATGATCATATTGAATGGCGGAGCAGGCTCGAAGGGCTGAATGGCCGACTCCTGCTCCTATATTTCTATGTTTCTATGAACAATAGAAGCAGCCATGTGCAACAGCAAGTAATTATTCTAGTGTTCTAACAGCAAGAAGTTTGTCAAAGGTTTGCACCCAAGGGTGTGGAGTCAGAATAGGGATGAAATCTACAAAATGCTGATGGTAATCATGAATAAGTTCTGCTGCTCACCATACCACTTGTGTGGAGGTCCTGGCATCTATTGCCAGGTTAGCGAGGGCTCGAAATTATGCTAGTCGGGTCGCTAATGACCAACTGGTCATTCAAGTTGAACATGAAAAGCCACAACACAAACAGAATGTAGATCCATGGTTAAATCTGGAGTGGACAAGGAGTTGGACGAAGGACGGGGAGCAATGATTAATCATTAGGGGAGTGATGTTGGGGGGAGCAATGATTAATCATTAGGGGAGTGATGTTGGAGGAGCAATGATTCCCCATTAGGAGAGTGATGTTGGGGGAGCAATGATTACTCATTAGGGGAGTGATGTTGGGGGAGCAATGATTACTCATTAGGGGAGTGATGTTGGGGGTAACAATGATTACACATTAGGGGAGTGATGTTGGGGGTAACAATGATTACTCATTAGGAGAGTGATGTTGGGGGAGCAATGATCAGCCATTAGGAGAGTGATGTTAGGGGGAGCAATGATTACTCATTAGGCGAGTGATGTTGGGGGAGCAATGATCAGCCATTAGGAGAGTGATGTTGGGGGGAGCAATGATTACCCTTTAGGAGAGTGATGTTGGGGGAGCAATGATTACTCATTAGGGGAGTGATGTTGGGGGGAGCAATGATTACTCATTAGGAGAGTGATGTTGTGGGGAGCAATGATTACTCATTAGGGGAGTGATGTTGGGGGGAGCAATGATTACTCATTAGGGGAGTGATGTTGTGGGGAGCAATGATTACTCATTAGGGGAGTGATGCTGTGGGGAGCAATGATTACTCATTAGGGGAGTGATGTTGTGGGGAGCAATGATTACTCATTTGGGGAGTGATGTTTGGGGAGCAATGATTACTCATTAGGGGAGTGATGTTGCAGGGAGCAATGATTACCTGTTAGGAGAGTGATGTTGGGGGGAGCAATGATTAACCCTTAGGAGAGTGATGTTGTGGGGAGCAATGATTACTCATTAGGGGAATGATGTTGTGGGGAGCAATGATTACATATTAGGAAAGTGATGTTCGGAGAACAATGATTACTCATTAGGGGAGTGATGTTGGGGGGGAGCAATGATTACCCATTAGGAGAGTGATGTTGTGGGGAGCAATGATTACTCATTAGGGGAGTGATGTTTGGGGAGCAATGATTACTCATTAGGGGAGTGATGTTGCAGGGAGCAATGATTACCTGTTAGGAGAGTGATGTTGGGGGGAGCAATGATTAACCATTAGGAGAGTGATGTTGTGGGGAGCAATGATTACTCATTAGGGGAGTGATGTTGGGGGGAGCAATGATTACTCATTAGGGGAGTGATGTTGCAGGGAGCAATGATTACTCATTAGGGGAGTGATGTTGCAGGGAGCAATGATTACCTGTTTGGAGAGTGATGTTGGAAGATAGTGCTGTTTCTGTACTGCAGAAATGACCCGGATTCAGTAAGGCAACAGAATTTGGCCAATTGACAATTTTCTGCTGGAAATCTGGACCAAGAGAAGAAATCACCTTTTGTCCCCAATTGTTATGGTAAACAGTAAGTGCTAGAAATTCATGGTCTTTGCGCCACTCTGTAGCGTCAGTAAATGGCACTAAAATGGCCGCCACCACTCTCTCTCCAGCTGCTGGCGGTTTCCGCGGCCGCCGCTGCTTTCACCCTTACCATAGAGCCGTCTGTAACTGGCTGCGGCATGCTCGACAAAATGGTAGAATTGTGACGTCAATCAGCGTGCAAAGCGTGAACTTTGACCTTCGTCCTGGCGTACAAGCAGGCTGACAGTGGCGATGTCTGCACCTCTTAAAGGGACACACACATCGTTCAGGTATGTGTGTAGGGAGTGCTGCTGGGCACTTGCAAGGGCTCGGATGGTAAATTAAGGCCTTTGAGAAGACGGAAAATGCTGCAAATACTCAGCAGGTCAGGCAACATCTGTGGAGAGAGAAACAGAGTTCACATCTCAGGTCAAGATGCTGCCAGACCAACTGAGTATTTCCAGCATTTTATGATGTCATTTCACATTTACAACATCCACTTGCAGAGGGAAGAGAAAGACACAGAGAGGAGGAATCAGACAGAAGGCTGCAACCCAGACAGCCCCTTTGTGGCTGGCTATCCGGGATGGAATCATCCACCTCCAGTCCCAGTGACCACAACCCCAGTTCCCCTTTCATCATTAGTCCCACACCTTACCTTCCCTCTATTACTGACCATCACAGTGTCCTCTTGGCCACGATGCTGAAATAAAAACCACCACAAATCAAACCTTCCAATCCAACTTTATACATCTAGCCATCTAATACAGCATCAAGAAATCAACTCATCACCCGTATGCATTCTCTTTGTGATTGTCTTGCATGTGCCTTTGCCTATCCTAGTGTTGTCACACAGTGCTACCCCAGTGGCTGCAGCATGGCTGGTGGAAGGCTGCTGACCTTCAGTGGGGGACACTGCAAATGGCCTTGCTGGTCGACCTTGAGGAGCTGCTGGCTGGGAGTGTCATATCAATCTTCTTTTTCTTGTTCCTCTTGTAGGATTCGCAAAATTGAACATTGTCCAATAAGGGTCTATTGGCAGAAAAGGCCTTAATTTTAAAGACTGTTTTAAAAGAAGCCCAGAAAAAGGGGCACACAAAATGGCCGCCAGACCCCGTGACCAGCTTTTTGGGACATTTTTAAATGGTTCCTGCAGTCCACAGACAGCTTTTGTGGATTCAGCCCACAGTAAGTTCTGGAATGCAATTTCGGAGAATGCAAAACCAGACAGGACCCCATACATATGGATTGGATGCAGATCCAATCAGATCGGCCTGTAGATAAAGGCCATCAAAATATTTACCCAGACAAAGGGAAACAGCTTCAAGTTCAAAGGGGGACATCAAGACCCATTAAAGACAATACAAGGTCATTCCAGACCAGAGATGGCAGTCACCGGCCATCCCGAAAGTACTTTAAACACAATGACTACCCCTCTGTGCTACAAGCCCGCCAAAATTTAAACAAAGACTAACCTTGATATGGCGGGAGATAAGGGCCTCCATGAGAAGTATAAATGGAGACCTGGGGTAGCCATTAGGCGAGTTCAGAGGGAGAGCAGTGCGGAAGAGCAAGAGAGCATTGTAGAGATCATTTTCGAGAGATCGTTCGGGGGTCCGAAGAAGGTGCAGTTCGGTTAGGAGTTCGGGTTCAGTAGAGAGGCCGCTCAGACTCGGAAGAAGAAGATGATTCAGTAGACGATTGGGATCAGAGACGTTTTGAAGACTCAGAGTAGCCATTGGTGGTTCAGGTTGAGTCAGCGTCCAGACCCGGGGTAGCTATTGGGAGATCATCGACAAACCCCGGGCCATTGACGAGACGAGAAGACGACGACCCTCCAAGAGGAAACCTTATGAATATGGTCAAACAGATGGGCTCTCTCCACGCCGACGTCCACGCCTGCTAACATCCAGCCTGTCCGTGTCCATTACCTCGAGGGAGAAAAGAGTGTGTCGCAGCCCGCTGCGTTCTGCTGACCACATGGAGACAGGACACCTGAGAGGACCAAAACGCAGACTTCAAAAACCTCTATTTTCTAACTGGGACTGGTGAGCATGTTCCTGGCCCCTCATAATCTAATCTAGCTAGGTTTAGGAGGTGGGCATTTTAGGGGATAATTAACAATGAGTTGTTGTCCCTCGATGTTCTGTGTGTTTCCTTATTTCATGGTGAACCTTGCAATGTATAATATGCCTGTGAATATATTGGTTAGTGCTGTATTATGATTTGTTTTTCCCTCCCATGTACCTTATTGGCTTACATTAAATTTTTCCTTTATGCAATAAAATTTCACTTTGTTTCATTAAACTTGGTCTACAGAGTATTCTCTGCATTGTAGTTCCTGCCTCAAAGTCCAGTGTACAGAACCTAAGGGGTGAGTGGGTCGAACCACTTGGTAAATTACTGTGCAAAAGAGAGAGCGGTCTCACCAGAGAGAGAGACCTAGCAAAAAAACCCTTACAGAAAATGGCGACCACGGCAGGACATTGGCAGCAGGATTGCAATGTATTAGACCCAGGTTTAAATGGACGAAATGTTATGGATGAGAGGATAGCGGATTATGTTTTTGGTAAGGTAAATCTCACTAAGCAGTGGATTTCCGATCTCTTACTGGATGGCCGTCCGGTAGACGCACCCATCAGGTGGACCGAGAGTAAAGAACATAAAAGGTCAGTAGAGAAGGCAGTGTGGCTGATGTGCTACAAAAAACAAGTCCAGATTTTGGACAGAGTCGTTGCAGCGCAGGCAGCCAAGATCAAAGCCCAGGCATCAGAAATAGAGGAAAAGGCCATGGGTGGGGAAAAGCTGATCGCAACGCTTCACGCGCTGAATCAGGAACGCCAAACTGTAGCCAGCCAACATCAGGCTAAAGTAGAGTACCTGGAATGCCAGGTTACTGAGGCAAAGATTCATGAAGCGAGAGTACGGGAGAAAAGCGCCCGCCTCGCACAACAGCTAAGGGCGCAGGAGGAGAAAGTAGTGAGGTTAAGGCAGCTTACAGGCTGGCCATCGAGCAGGGGTTTGAAAGCGCAGACCACGGCCCCTGCCAGAAAGCGGTAGAAGACCTAAGAATGGCCCTGGCTAAGGCAAAAGGCATGGTATGCCTCATAAGCCCAAAGGCAGGTCACATAGACTTCCTGAAGGAATCCAAAAAACCGATTCCACGTGAAGTAGTTGTGGCACCAGCCACTGAACCCTCAGCACCGCCGAGCTATAGTGAGGTTTGGCCCGAAGGGGGGGTGGTAGAAGAGGAGGAAGCTGAGGTAGAACAGGAGGAAGAACAACCCTCGGTAGTGAAGCCGGAGCCGGCACCAATGTGACCTGCTCGGCACCAGAGGTACGGTCCCACCGCCGCAAATGGCGATGACGAACCCCTCCAGAACCATCTCGTGCTGCCCCACGGTGCCCAACAACTCAGAGCAATGGTGAGCCACTTCCCAAAGCTCTCCGAGAAGGGAGATCCCTCAGTCCATTTCAGGGAGATAGAGCAGACAGCCGCCATCAATGACTGCGATGGTCCAGAACTGGCTAAGATGTTGCTATTCTCCCTGGATAGCTCAATCCTTCAGTGCCTCTCAGACGGGAGTAAGAGGGGGCAGAGAGTGTATGAGGAACTCCGGGACGAGGTCCTGGAGGTTATGGGAGTGGACGACGGCAGCCCGTTCCTCCGTGTGGAAGGGACTATGCAGCTAACTGGAGAGCCCCCATGGGTTTTCGCAGAAAGGCTGTGGCCAGTGTATTGGCGCAGCTGTCCGGGCATGCCTGAACGGGCCGCAATGAACGATGTTCAGCGGGTTCATTGGCTCTGCTGCCTGGTTGCCAACAGCTTACCACAGATACAGGCCCAAGCCAAATCTTGGTTTGACCCCCAAGGTCCCGGTACCACAGAGGAGACAGTGCTCCGACAGCTCACCATTGCGTATAAGGATTGCAGGGGTCAGGAGGCACCTCCCTCTAAGGGAAAAGTGCATGAGGCAAAACCCACAGCCCCAAGTAAAAAGGAGTGGCATCAGGAGGGGAATCGCCCTCCCCAAGCCAAGCTCAATTGCTACGGGTGTGGGAAGGATGGACATTGGCGCAGGGACTGTAAAAATCCGTGGAAGGATAATAAGGGAAAATCTCCCGCAGCCCAAGCCCAAGCCCAGGCCGCCGCCCCAGCACGAGTCCAGGTCCAAGCCGCAGCCCCTGTCCCAGGAAAAGGAGCCCATGCAGCTATAGATCCCGCTGCGATAGAATCAATTTTAAAGACAATGCGGTCTCTTATGATCTCACAGGGGAAGATAGCAGTCACCACCGGTACCGTCGTTCCCGCGGCCCCGACCGCTTCACCCCAATGACTAGAGCCAGCGCAGCCCATTACCTGTGTTCGTTGCGATATGATTTATGGAGGTGACCCCTCGTGCTGATGGAGGTAGAGAAGGTAAAAGGGACCTATCTGTTGGATACGGGGGCATCGTGCACCGTGATCCACACAGCTAACCCTACCACCTCACCTCTGTCCACCGGGGTTCCATATATTCTGTCGGGCTTCACAGGCAAAGAACAGGCTGGTGCATTCTCCATCCCCCTCTCCATTCATTTAGGACCACTCCGCACCACGTGGAAGTGTATACTGATGAAGTGGGCGGTGGAGGGTGGAAAAGGGATCCTTGGGTCCGATTTCTTAGTAGAACATGGGATCCTCGTGGATCTTAGAAATCACTGTCTCTGGGGAGTGAGTACGGGTAAGAAAGGCGAGGTAGTCATCATCCCAGGGAAGGAAGGGAAAGGGACCCTATGTACCATGAAGCCAAAAGAGGACTACGACCTCGAGCTCATGGTCACCAGCGTCCCACAAGGATCTGCAGACATTCGTGTCAGATCACCTGACTACATTTGCCACTCACAAACACGATTGCGGGAGGGTCACCGGGTTTGAGGTCAGAGTAGACGAGGACGCCATGGCCCGACCCCAAAAACAGTACAACTTCCCCAGGGAAGCGGAGCCCGACATGGAGAGAGCAATGTCTTCACTGGTGCAGCAGGGCATGTTGAGGCCGATAGCCACCCACGTAAACTCTCCTTTGTGACCGGTGAAGAAGCCGGACAATTCCTGGAGAGCCACGGTGGACTACAGAGTCCTCAATAGCAACATCCCCACCTGCGCGCCGACGGTAGCAGCAGTTGCCGACCTGATAGGGAGTATTCCAGCATCCACGACCACGTTCACGGTGCTGGATATTTCCAATGGGTTTTGGTCCATCCCTTTAAGGAGGGAGGATCAGTACAAGTTTGCCTTTACTTTTAAAGGGCAACAGTACACCTGGAACTGCTTGCCACAGGGTTTCCATAACAGCCCCAGCATTTTCCATCAATGTATGGCGGGGAGCTTAAAAGAGTTCAGCCAGCCCAATCAGCTAGTGCAGTATGTGGACGACCTGCTCCTGTTCACAGATTCCAGAGAGGAGCATGGCCCACTATTGGCCAAGCTATTGGAGCTGTTAGGCAGAAAGGGTTTCAAGGTGAACCCAAAGAAGGCACGGATCGGCCAGCAGGAAGTAAAATTCTTGGGTCTGACCATCCGCGCTGGAGAGAGAGCCATAGACAAGGCTAGACGGGAATCGGTGCAAGACCCACCGGTCCCCACCACCGTAGCCCAGAAGCGGGAAGTAGGAGACAAGGTCATGGCAGGAAACTCTGCCCGAGTGGGGAGTTTAGAACCACTGTACATGGGGCCCTACAGTATTGTAGATAAAGCCAGCCCCATGATATACGCAGTGAAGTTGCCCCGGCGCACTAAATGGCTTCCCGTAAACCAGTGCAAACTATTTAAGCCGGGTGCAAAAGAGCCAACAACCGAGGCCAGGTCTGAGGGTAAAAATCCTCAGCCTGAGGCGTGCAAAAAGTCACAGACCACACAGGCTGGCGCCGCAGCCTGCTTGAGGGGAGGAGCTATCCCACTTACCTGGGCGGTTTCCCCATTGGCCTGGGACTTGGACGGGGAAGAGCCCGAAGACCAAGGCCCTCCCCCTGACCTGAGCACAGTTAGGGGGGAGCCTGAACAGCTAGGCCTGGCCCCTGACATGATTCTGGAGGAGGTGGAGTCGGAGGATGGAGGTCCCGCCCTCGGCTCAAGCTTAGGGGAGGTAGAACTTGGGGGCGGAGATTCTCCACCTGTGGGGCAGGTAGGGAGGAGTCGCCTGCCACAGACCCAAATCCCAAAGGGGCAGAGTCTGAGGGAAGGGAGCTGAAGCCGACAGTCGTGGAGAAGTCACGGGCTGTGAGGGCTAAAGTCCCAACCAAAGGTCCACTCGCAAAGGGAGCCTCGCCCGAAGCACCCCCTCGCAGGTCGTCTCGGACGCCTCAGCCAATAAAACTCTGGTCAGATTCCCCCTACTTCAGCAGACACCGACTTGGGAAATCCCTAGAAAGACGCAGTCCCCAATTGGCAGCAAAAGGCTGCGGGGGACTCAAGCTACAGGTCAGTGCGGCCCTGCCACAGGGAGCGGTGAGCTGCAGTCCGAACAGGGATTAGGCAGGCCGCCCGGGGACGGGCAGCGCTGTACATAAGTTTAGTTAAGTTTAAGTTTGGTTAAGTATAAGGTGTGTAAATTTTTAAGGTGATGGGTGTTATAAGGAATAGTTTTAGAATCTGACCAGCATGTGTGTTTGTTTTGGATCGAGGTCGAAAGACCCGATCATGCCTTCACCTAGGCCAGAATCTTTCGGGAGCCTGGCTGTATCGTTTTAATCTGTTGCAGGAACCAAACGTACCATGGAGAGGATTCTCATCGTGTTCGCAGTGATCGGGTGTAGCTTGGCCTATCGGGGTTACACCAAGGACTCCATCATGTATGGATGCTCCGGGGACACAGCCCCCATTGCGACTGATGGGACAGGTGAACGGGACGTCGAGGAAACAGCCACCAACTTCCACGAAGGGAGGTGGCCAGGATGGCTGGGGTCGAACTCTACGGAATACTCCAGCCAGTCCGGGTTTGCATATGGAGAGACTTCTCTAATGTGTCCCAGGGTGAGGATCATCGCGCCCAGAGTCAGCGTAACCATCGGGAGGAAGATTTGTTTAGTATGCAACGGACATGCTCCTTTGGACAGATGGTGGTGGCTTCGGAAGCTGAGTAAGACCATGAAGAACTCCACGGTCGAATGGGAGCGACTGGGTAATAATACCCATCGGACTATTACGGGGACTCATGGGGGATTGAGTGTCTGTTGGGACAAATGGTGGGAACCAGATGAGGGGATTTACATCTGTATGTGGGGTTCAGAACGCGTCTGCCCCACAGGCATCTCCATCTTTTTCCAGAGACAGTGGCAGGATGCTGGGAAAGGGATGAGGTGGGATGTCAGCACGCGGGCGTGCGGAGTCCCATACTCTCCGATCCCGGTGAATGCCACTGAGCTCATCACCCACCCCTGCAAGCCCCTGCCCACGATTCCGGTAGCCAAAGCCTGCAAGGAAGGGTACCCCGCCACTACCAAGAGACCCGGGAATGGACTGGTATTGGTACCCACAGGTCAGGTGCTGTACCAAGGGGTGCACTATGCAGTAGCCTCGGTGATTTTAAACCTCACCGAGGTGCGATTGCCAGAGTAGTGCCCCAAGGAAATGGAGCAATTGTACCAGGTCCTGTTAACAAATATGTTCAGACAATTTTATGAGTTCGACTTTGCTGATGTTGAAAGAGCCGGATTGTACACCACACCACATGAGGTCTTGGACAGGGTACAGTCAATTATATTTTTACCACCTTTAACACAGGGACTTCCATCATCAACACTCTGGATGACGTGGAGCTGCAGACCCAGATCAATGGTTTAGAAGCGCAGTTAAGAAAAATACTGACTGACAGGAATAAGGTAGTGGGTTCTGAGTTACATGAGGACCAGGCCATGACACTACACTTAAAAGAAATCATAGCTGAGCTGGAGAAACACACTAAAACGGTAAATGCTCTCATCAGAGAGGATCGGAATGCATCAGATCAGGCTGCGCAGAATGAGGCGTGCGTGCGGTACGGGGCATGGTTACTGGGCGAGGGCCGCAGTAATCTGGAGGATTTAAAACAAGGTTTGATCCCCTCCTGGATCAGCAATAAGCACCTCGCAGCCCTCCACCCTTTTGAGAACGCATTAAGTCCGTGCCAGCTCAGACTAGCTTCAGAGGCCTACCCAGTCCCAGTGGACTGTGGGCGGTCTAATCACACCATTATGGGTATAGTGGTAAGAATGCCAGTTATGGGAAAGACAGCTAAACCCACCCCGGTATACAGGGTGGAGAACATTGGAGTCATTCAAGGGGGTGCACACATTCACTACACAGTGGTCCCGCCTTACGTCATTCAATGGGAGCATGCAATGACGGGTACCGACCTCTCAGGGTGCTGGAGCCGGGGAGCACACATCATCCTGTGTCCCCAGCACTTGAATGCCGATTCAAAACCACAGTGCGGGTTCAGAACTGCTGGCGCAAAGCCTATAAATTGCACCATGGAGGCAATGGCACAAAGCCATGTGCCCCCACAGGTGGCATATATAGGAGGTGGGACATACTGTGTCACCATTGCAGCGCCCCACTACCAACATGGACAGCACGGCTGGTGTCCGGTCAGTGACAGCAGTTTCTGCTTCAAACCCAAGGCAGAAGTTCAAGTGGCCCAAGAGCGAATTGTCCCTATTCCTGAACCTTCCACTGTTCACCTCACTGTCAAGGAAAATTTCACCGATCTGCAACGATTCATTGCACATTTTGGCTATGTCATTCCCCCTCTCCCTGAACACCTCACCAAGATACTAAAAGCCATTGCCGTTTCACAGAAACATTTTTACACGCTGGAGCAGAAGACATTAGAAATAGGGGCAGACATATTAGATATAGTGACCCCACAGTGGTGGGACCTGTTCACTAATATAGAAGTCCCTTCATGGATTAGGATAGCCTCCCACATCCTCGTAGTATGTCAGATTTTTATTGTGATTTATTTACTCTTTGTACATTGTAAGAGGGACAAACGTTTCCAGAAGTATGAGAACAGAGGAGAATGGAGGGAGCATTATGTGCAGTTGGACGAGGAGACACCCGTTTAAATTTTGCTGCTATGTATAGAGTTAGAGTTTCCCTCCTTCCTCTATTTTTGATAGTATTCATGTGTGATTTTGTGTGAATTTTCTTTCTTTATTATTTTTATTGAAGTTTATTATGTGTTGTTATTAATAAAAGATAATGGCCTAGAAATTCAGTAGCCTTAGCGCCGCTTTTGAGGCGCTAGAGGGACTAGCGCCAGAGTTATGGCCAGTTGAAAAATTCCCTGGGGCCCTAAAGCGGCGTTGCACCGGTAGCGCTGCGCCGGCACCGATGACGTCATTGGTGTGCGCAGCGTCCCGGTTGCCATGCCGACGGGCCCCAGCGCCGACATTCAGTTGCGGCCGCCTCACCCCTGGCAGCCGCAACTAAGACTCTGGCAACAGAGTCCAACATGTGTTTGCACCGGCGCATTAAAGGCCCCGCGGCGGCCGGCCGCTTTCCCGCCGGCCGCCTGCCCGCAGCTCCCTCCCCGGACTTCTCCCCACCCCCCCGGAACAGATGCAAGCCCGGCACTTGTCCGAGGTGCCGGGCTCATTTTTAAACAGATTTGCGCGGGCCGCGGCCGGGTGCAGGCAGCTCCTCCTTAACGGAAGGAGGAGGCCTGCACTTCCCCAGCCTGCCGCACCGCATCGGGTGCCGCAGCGCTGGAATTACGGCGCTAAACGGCAGTTAGCGCCCTTTTCCAGGCGCTAAGACCCTTCAGTAGTGCCGGCAGCTGTTTGGGCGCGGCGCTACTGAATTTTTGGCGCGCGCAGGGGGACTTAGCGCCGGCACTAACTTCCGGCGCTAAAGCCCTGGCTAAGCCAAAACCCAATTTCTAGGCCAATATGTATGAACCAGGTGGTGTAGGGGTATTAGGCCCCCCTCCACGCCTGGAAATATGTGTGTCAGATTTTTAACTCCAATGTATTGCCATCTATAGATGCTTAATGTACACTGTGGGTTTTCTGAAATGGGAAATGCATGTGTCGTGGGGTCATAGATAGGTAAATACAGGGGATGGTTTGATTATGGAGAGTCAGAACATTTTGCTCACCCAGAATTATGATACTTCAAGCAAGTTATAGTATCATCAGGGGGGACTGTAGGATTCGCAAAATTGAACATTGTCCTATAAGGGTCTATTGGCAGAAAAGGCTTTAATTTTAAAGACTGATTTAAAAGAAGCCCAGAAAAAGGGGCACACAAAATGGCCGCCAGACCCCGTGACCAGCTTTTTGGGACATTTTTAAATGGTTCCTGCAGTCCACAGACAGCTTTTGTGGATTCAGCCCATAGTAAGTTCTGGAATGCAATTTCGGAGAATGCGAAACCAGACAGAACCCCATACATATGGATTGGATGCAGATCCAATCAGATCGGCCTGTAGATAAAGGCCATCAAAATATTTACCCAGACAAAGGGAAACAGCTTCAAGTTCAAAGGGGGACATCAAGACCCATTAAAGACAATACAAGGTCATTCCAGATCAGAGATGGCAGTTACCAGCCATCCCGAAAGTACTTTCAACACAATGACTACCCCTCTGCGCTACAAGCCCGCCAAAATTTAAAGAAAGACTAACCTTGATATGGCGGGAGATAAGGGCCTCCATGAGAAGTATAACTGGAGACCTGGGGTAGCCATTAGGAGAGTTCGGAGAGAGAGCAGTGCGGAAGAGCAAGAGAGCATTGTAGAGATCATTTTCGAGAGATCGTTCGGGGGTCCGAAGAAGGTGCAGTTCGGTTAGGAGTTCGGGTTCGGTAGAGAGGCCGCTCAGACTCGGAAGAAGAAGACGATTCGGTAGACGATTGGGATCAGAGATGTTTTGAAGACTCAGAGTAGCCATTGGTGGTTCAGGTTGAGTCAGCGTCCAGACCTGGGGTAGCTATCGGGAGATCATTGACAAACCCCGGGCCATTGACGAGATGAGAAGACGACGACCCTCCAAGAGGAAACCTTATGAATATGGTCAAACAGATGGGCTCTCTCCACGCCGACGTCCAGGCCTGCTAACATCCAGCCTGTCCGTGTCCATTACCTCGAGGGAGAAAAGAGTGTGTCGCAGCCCGCTGCGTTCCGCTGACCACGTGGAGACAGGACGCCTGAGAGGACCAAAACGCAGACTTCAAAAACCTCTATTTTCTAACTGGGACTGGTGAGCATGTTCCTGGCCCCTCATAATCTAATCTAGCTAGGTTTAGGGGGTGGGCATTTTAGGGGATAATTAACAATGAGTTGTTGTCCCTCGATGTTCCGTGTGTTTCCCTATTTCATGGTGAACCTTGTAAAGTATAATATGCCTGTGGATATATTGGTTAGTACTGTATTATGATTTGTTTTTCCCTCCCATGTACCTTATTGGCTTACATTCAATTTTTCCTTTATGCAATAAAATTTCACTTTGTTTCATTAAACTTGGTCTACAGAGTATTCTCTGCATTGTAGTTCCTGCCTCAAAGTCCAGTGTACAGGACCTAAGGGGTGAGTGGGTCGAACCACTCGGTAAATTACTGTGCAAAAGAGAGAGGTCTCACCAGAGAGAGAAACCTAGCAAAAAAACCCTTACACTCTTCACTCTTCTTGGTCACCCACTGGCTGGGCAGGTTGCATTTCCTGGATGTGCAAAATGAGGCAGGCACAAGGGTGCAGTTGTGTTGAGCGGAGGGTGGGAAAGCAAGAGGTGCATGTTAGAAGGAGGAGGATACCCGCAGCTTGTATCCTTTCAGCCCCGCCACTGGCCAAGGGCTCAGTCATGCCCCTGCCAAGAATGGCCTGCACCGTCTCCTTCAAGGGGGTGAGGTGAGGCGAGGAATGGGAGATGTGCCTGGTCATTGGTGCAGATTGTTGGTAGGTGAGTGATTGGGGGTCGTGCATTGAGTACTGTAGGGGGTGGTGTTTGGGGTCAGCTTCGCCTCTGACTTATGAGCAGTTCGAATCACTCCCACTCCCTTGGTTCTAGACCTTGGACTTATTTGGTGGTTGTGATGAAATTGCAGCAGACAACTGAATTTCAGTGAAAGAACTTTGATCTTTATTTGAGAAAGAAAATACACAACACAATAATCTTAACACTCTAAATTGGGGGAACACTTCAGAATATACGAAGGAAAATAACAATAGACAGAATACTTCACCCCTCCCAATCCCACTTCACTAGTTAAGTTGGGCTCCAGAGGACCAGGGATAATGCTCACCAAAACGACTTCTTTTGACAGTTGTAGAGGTTCGCGATTTCCGGGTTCTCTAGATGTGGCGGTTGGGGCCTGCCATACCCCGGACGCGGTAGAGGACTTCACCTGCATTGCTGGTCAGTCTTCGCGTGTCCGCTGATGCGGTCAGGTGCGTATTGGATCTATCAGGTGAGTACCCAATTTCTTTTGGTTAGAAGTAGGGTTTAGAGTCTTTTCAGTAAAATCTCACCCAGGAGTAAGTCAGGATAATTTGTAGAGTGGAAAAAAACTTGCAGATCTTCGGTTTCTTTCAAGTTGGTTTCTTGTTGGTCGCGGTGGTCCAATATTACCCGGTTGCTGGTAATATTTTTGGCTGTTTGTTTCGTTGGGCCCTGGTCTGCCGCAATGGTGTGTTACTTCTTCAAGAGGGAGAACTGCTTCGAGATGGACTTCTTGATCCCGATGTTGGTGGATCTCTTCTGGGTCGACGAATCTTCTTACTCGAACTTGAACTTGAGCTAACTTCCTCTTGGACTGCATTCTTGAACTCCACCTTGCTGAACTCTGCAGAGAGAGAGAACTGCTTGAACTGCTTCTTGATGCTTTCCTAGATGAACTCCCCTCGATGAACTAACTGTTTTCTTGTAAAAACAGGCCTCCAATTATACTAAACGAGGCCTGCTAATCTTGTTAAGATTTTGGGCGGGCTCATTAATATTGATCTGTTCAATTGTTTAATTGGTTTCGGGATGGTTCCATCGCTTGCTTAAGTTGTTTACGAACGTGTGAAGTGGTTTCGGGATGGTCCCATCAATTGTTTAAACTCTTGCTTAATTGTCAGTTTTGTCCTTAGTCTTTGCGTTTCCTGTGGGGCCTTGAGATTCTTTGTTGGTTGGTGGCATGTTTTGTATTATGCATGTTTTTGGATGGTTCTGTAATTTGGGCGGGAACTGCTCTTCTGTCGGTCTATTGTCAGTATGTAAAATGACTGAGACAGTCCAGATAGTCCCCAGACAGCTTGGTTAATGCTAATACCCAAAAACTGTCCATTTACAGAGGCCAATCCCAATTCCTTTATTGCAGCCTTTTTCCTTCCTCAGGCTCGAACATGCTTTTAAAAATAAAACCAAAATCCTGGGGTCTTTGATTTTAAATCTCCCTTAGGCCCAATATTCTTATACCATTCTGACATGGTTTATAACAGTCCAAAAATCCCTCCTTTAGGGCAATCTTCTTGGTTTTGGGGGATCTGCTGAATTTTGAGAATCTTACAGTACTGTGTGAGGCTAGTGGTGCAGTTGGTAGGAGACGGCTTTTGAAGATGCATTCACTGACCTTGACCAGTGGCCTGGGGTCATGAAACGTCTTTGGGCACTGGAGACTGGTGGTGCGGGGGGGTGGGGTGGCGACACTACTGGCAGTGATGGCCTTAGTGATGTATTCCCACGTCGTTCCTTCTGGAGGGCCTCCTGGCCCCTGTGGATAGAGGACCTGTCTTGCAGTGTCGACCCCCTGCACAAAGCTGGAGTGCTGCGTACGAGACCCTGGGTGCCCCTTCCTTGGCTTGCTGAGCCACTTGTGTTAGTGCTGAAGCACTTTTACCATTTTTTGAGGTTCGGAAGGTAATTCAGCTTTAAGAGCTGATTATTCACATTGGGACTTCTTTTTAATGTTAATTTTTTTTAAGGCAGAAAGGGCTGAAAACTGCATTGATCACATCATTTTATATTGTATTGCTTCAGTGTGCATGGCCCCTTTAATTCTCAGACCTCTTCATTGCCCACAATTCCTTGCGAGCTCCACAGCCTCGCTTCCAGAGGCTGTGTAAGGCTCGAACGCCGCTCCTGCATAGGGATGTTTCCTCGGATGCCCCGGTGGGGTGTTTAATGGGCGGGGTGTAAACCAGCAGGTGTATAATGGGCAGGTGTATAACGTGCTAGCGTGTAATGGGTGGGTGTGTAACGGGTGGGTGTGTAACGGGTGGGTGTGTAACGTGCTAGTGTGTAACAGGCGGGCGTGTAACAGGCGAGTGTGTAACGGTGGGTATGTAACGGGCGGGTATGTAACGGGTGTGTGTGTAACGGGTGGGTGTGTAACATGCTAGTGTGTAACAGGTGGGTGTGTAATGGGCGAGTGTGTAACGGGTGGCTATGTAACGGGCGGGTATGTAACGGGTGGGTGAATAACAGGCGGGTGTGTAACGGGTGGGTGTGTAATGGGTGGGTGTATAACGTGCTAGTGTGTAACGGGTGGGTGTGTAATGGGTGGGTGTGTAACGGAAGGGTGTGTAACAGGTGGGTGTGTAACAGGTGGGTGTGTAATGGAAGGGTGTGTAACAGGTGAGTGTGTAATGGGCGAGTGTGTAACAGGTGGGTGTGTAACAGAAGGGTGTGTAACAGGTGGGTGTGTAACGGACGGGTATATAATGGCCGGTGTTTAACAGGTGGGGTGTAATAGTCCCTCTAAGTTAAAGGGACCACACACCCACACAAAAATTAGGATGCACATTGGCGGGGTGTATAATGGGTGGGGTTTATAATGGGTGGGGTGTATAATGGGCGGGTGTATAACGGGCGGGTGTATAATGGGCGGGTGTATAACGGGCGGGTGTATAATGGGCGGGTGTATAGCGGGCGGGTGTATAATGGGCGGGTGTATAACGGGCGGGTTCATAATGGGTGGGTGTGTAACGGGCGGGATGTTAATTGGGAGGGTGTATAACGGGCAGGATATTAATCAGGCGGGTGTATAACGGGCGGGGTATTAATCGGGTGGTTGTATATATCGGGCAGGGTATTAATCGGGTGGGTGTATATATCGGGCAGGGTATTAATCGGGTGGGTGTATAACGGGCAGGGTATTAATCGGGCGGGTGTATAACGGGTGGGTGTATAACGGGTGGGTGATAACGGGCGGGTGTATAACGGGTGGGTGATAACGGGCGGGTGTATAACGGGTGGGTGATAACGGGCGGGTGTATAACGGGTGGGTGATAACGGGTGGGTGATAACGGGCGGGTGTATAACGGGTGGGTGTATAACGGGCGTGTTTATAATGGATAGGGTGTTAATCGGGCGGGTGTATAATGAGCATGTGAATAACGGGCGGTGTATTAATCGGGCGGGGCATTAATCAGGCGGGTGTATAATGGGTGGGGTATTAATCGGGCAGGTGAATAATGGGCAGGTGTATTAATCGGGCGGGTGTATAACGGGCGGGTGTATAATGGGCGGGGTATGAATCGGGTGGGTGTATAACGGGCAGGGTTTATAATGGGCGGGTGTATAACGGGCGGGTGTATAATGGGCAGGGTTTATAACGGGCGGGTGTATAATGGGCAGGGTTTATAACGGGCGGGTGTATAATGGGCAGGGTTTATAACGGGCGGGTGTATAACGGGCGGGTGTATAATGGGCAGGGTTTATAACGGGCGGGTGTATAATGGGCAGGGTTTATAATGGGCGGGTGTATAATGGGCAGGGTTTATAACGGGCGGGTGTATAACGGGCGGGTGTTAATCAGCTAGGTGTATAATGGGCGGGTGTATAACGGGCGGGTGTGTAACGGGCGGGTGTATAACGATCAGGGTGTATAATGGGCGGGTGTATAACGAGCAGGGTTTATAACAGGCGGGGTGTATAATGGGCAGGGTTTATAATGGGCGAGTGTATAATGGGCGGGTGTATAACGGGCAGGGTTTATAATGGGCGAGTGTATAATGGGCGGGTGTATAACGGGCAGGGTTTATAATGGGCGAGTGTATAATGGGCGGGTGTATAACGGGCAGGGTTTATAATGGGCGGGTGTATAATGGGCGGGTGTATAATGGGCGGGTGTATAATGGGCGGGTGTATAACGGGCGGGTGTATAACGAGCAGGGTTTATAATGGGCGAGTGTATAATGGGCGGGTGTATAACGGGCGGGTGTATAACGGGCGGGTTTATAATGGGCGAGTGTATAATGGGCGGGTGTATAACGGGCGGGTGTATAACGGGCGGGTGTATAACGAGTAGAGTGTATAATGGGCGGGTGTATAACGAGCGTGTTTATAATGGATAGGGTGTTAATCGGGCGGGTGTATAATGAGCATGTGAATAACGGGCGGTGTATTAATCGGGCGGGGCATTAATCAGGCAGGTGTATAATGGGTGGGGTATTAATCGGGCGGGTGAATAATGGGCAAGTGTATAACGGGTGGGTGTATAATGGACGATGTATTAATCGGGCAGGTGTATAACGGGCGGGTGTATAATGGGCGGGGTATGAATCGGGTGGGTGTATAATGGGCAGGGTTTATAACGGGCGGGTGTATAATGGGCGGGTGTATAATGGGCAGGGTTTATAACGGGCAGGGTTTATAATGAGCCCGGTTTATAACAGGCGGGGTGTATAATGGGCGGGTGTATAACGAGCAGGGTTTATAACAGGCGGGTGTATAATGGGCGGGTGTATAATGGGCGGGTGTATAACGATCAGGGTGTATAACGAGCAGGGTGTATAATGGGCGGGTGTATAATGGGCGGGTGTATAACGAGCAGGATTTATAACAGGCGGGTGTATAATGGGCGGGTGTATAATGGGCGGGTGTATAACGAGCAGGGTTTATAACAGGCAGGTGTATAATGGGCGGGTGTATAATGGGCGGGTGTATAACGGGCGGGTGTATAACGGGCGGGGTGTATAATGGGCGGGTGTATAATGGGCGGGTGTATAACAAGTAGGGTTTATAACAGGCAGGGTGTATAACGGGCGGGTGTATAACGGGCGGGGTGTATAACGGGCGGGGTGTATAATGGGCGGGGTGTATAACGGGCGGGTGTATAACGGGCGGGTGTATAACGGGCGGGGTGTATAATGGGCGGGTGTATAATGGGCGGGTGTATAACAAGTAGGGTTTATAACAGGCAGGGTGTATAACGGGCGGGTGTATAACGGGCGGGGTGTATAACGGGCGGGTGTATAACGGGCGGGTGTATAACGGGCGGGGTGTATAACGGGCGGGTGTATAACGGGCGGGTGTATAACAGGCGGGTGTGTAACGGGCGTGTGTATAACGGGCGGGTGTATAACGGGCGGGTGTATAACGGGCGGGTGTATATTGGGCGGCTGTATAAAGGGCGGGTGTTAATCAGGCGGGTGTCTAACGGGCGGGTGTCTAACGGGCGGGTGTCTAACGGGCAGGTGTATAACGGGCGGGTGTATAACGGGCGGGTGTATAACGGGCGGGTGTTAATCAGGCGGGTGTATAACGGGCGGGGTGTATAACGGGCGGGTGTATAACGGGCGGGTCTACAACGGGCGGGTGTATAACGGGCGGGTGTTAATCAGGCGGGTGTATAACGGGCGGGTGTATAACGGGCGGGTGTATAACGGGCGGGGTGTATAACGGGCGGGTGTATAACGGGCGGGTGTATAACGGGCGGGGTGTATAACGGGCGGGTGTATAACGGGCGGGTGTATAACGGGCGGGTCTATAACGGGCGGGTGTATAACGGGCGGGTGTATAACGGGCGGGTCTATAACGGGCGGGTGTATAACCGGCGGGTGTATAACGGGCGGGTGTATAACGGGCGGGTGTATAACGGGCGGGTGTACAACGGGCGGGTGTATAACGGGCGGGTGTATAACGGGCGGGTCTATAACGGGTGGGTGTATAACCGGCGAGTGTATAACGGGCGGGTGTATAACGGGCGGGTGTATAACGGGCGGGTGTATAACGAGCGGGTGTATAACGGGCAGGGTGTATAACGGGCGGGTGTATAACGGGCGGGTGTATAACGGGCGGGTGTATAACGGGCGGGTGTATAGCGGGCGGGTGTATAATGGGCGGGTGTATAACGGGCGGGGTGTATAACGGGCCGGTGTATAATGGGCGGGTGTATAATGGGCGGGTGTATAACGGGCGGGTGTATAACGGGCGGGTGTATAACGGGCGGGGTGTATAACGGGCGGGTGTATAACGAGCGGGTGTATAACGGGCGGGTGTATAACGAGCGGGTGTATAACGGGCGGGTGTATAACGGGCAGGGTGTATAACGGGCGGGTGTATAACGGGCGGGTGTATAACGGGCGGGTGTATAACGGGCGGGTGTATAACGGGCGGGATGTATAACGGGCCGGTGTATAACGGGCGGGGTGTATAACGGGCGGGTGTATAACGGGCGGGGTGTATAACGGGCGGTGTGTATAACGGGCGGGTGTATAACGGGCGGGTGTATAACGGGCGGGGTGTATAACGAGCAGGGTGTATAACGAGCAGGGTGTATAACGGGCGGGGTGTATAACGAGCAGGGTGTATAACGGGCGGGGTGTATAACGGGCGGGTGTATAACGGGCGGGTGTATAACGGGCGGCTGTATAACGGGCGGGTGTATAACGGGCGGGTGTGTGACGGGCGGGTGTATAACGGGCGGGTGTATAACGGGCGGGTGTATAATGGGCGGGTGTATAACGGGCGGGATGTATAACGGGCCGGTGTATAACGGGCGGGGTGTATAACGGGCGGGTGTATAACGGGCGGGGTGTATAACGGGCGGTGTGTATAACGGGCGGGTGTATAACGGGCGGGGTGTATAACGAGCAGGGTGTATAACGAGCAGGGTGTATAACGGGCGGGGTGTATAACGAGCAGGGTGTATAACGGGCGGGGTGTATAACGGGCGGGTGTATAACGGGCGGGTGTATAACGGGCGGCTGTATAACGGGCGGGTGTGTGACGGGCGGGTGTATACGGGCGGGTGTATAACGGGCGGGTGTATAACGGGCGGGTGTATAACGGGCGGGGTGTATAACGGGCGGGTGTATAACGGGCGGGTGTATAACGGGCGGGTGTATAACGGGCGGGTGTATAATGGGCGGGGTGTGTAACGGGCTGGGTGTATAACGGGCGGGTGTATAACGGGCGGGTGTATAACGGGCGGGTGTATATTGGGCGGGTGTATAACGGGCGGGTGTTAATCAGGCGGGTGTCTAACGGGCGGGTGTCTAACAGGCGGGTGTATAACGGGCGGGTGTATAACGGGCAGGTGTATAACAGGCGGGTGTTAATCAGGCGGGTGTATAACGGGCGGGTGTATAACGGGCGGGTGTACTAATTCATAATGAGAGTGTGAAAAAAGCAAGCCTGAAGGCTTTGTATCTTAATGCTAGAAGCATTAGGAACAAGGTGGATGAATTAGTTGTGGAAATAGAGGTAAACAAGTATGATTTGATTGGGATTACAGAAACGTGGCTGCAGGGTGGGCAAGGCTGGGAACTTAACATCCAGGGATATACAATATTTAGGAAGGATCGGCAAAAAGGTAGGGGAGGTGGGGTAGCATTGCTGGTAAAGGAGGGGATTAATGCAATGGAAAGGAAGGATATTAACTCGGATGAAACGGAATCTGTATGGGTAGAAATGAGAAATAGCAAGGGGAGGAAAACGTTAGTGGGTGTGATATATAGGCCTCCAAATAGTAATATGGAGGTGAGGGAAGGCATAAAAAGGGAAATTAGAGAAGCGTGCGATAAGAGCACAGCTGTCATCATGGGTGACTTTAATTTACATATTGATTGGACTACCCAAATTAGTAAAAATTCTGAGGAGGAGGAATTCCTGGAATGTTTTCGGGACGGTTATCTGGACCAATATGTCGAGGAGCCGACTCGAGATCAGGCCATTTTAGACTGGGTATTGTGCAATGAGAAGGGACTTATCAACAATCTTCTTGTACGAGGCCCCTTGGGTCAGAGCGATCATAATATGATCGAGCTCTCAGTCGAGATGGAGAGTGAGGAAATTGCATCAGAGACTAAGGTCCAGAACTTAAATAAAGGGAATTACGAGGGTATGAGATGGGAATTGGGTAAGATTGATTGGGTGGTGTTTCTGGGGGGATTGACAGTGGATAGACAATGGCAAGCATTCAAAGAGAGAATGGAAGAATTCCAGAACATGTTTATACCGGTTTGGCATAAAAATAAACCTAAAAAGGTGGCTCAACCGTGGATAACGAGGGAAATTAGGGACAGCATAAAATCAAAAAAAAGGGCATATCAACTGGCAAAAAAAAGCACCAGACCGGAAGATTGGGGGCAGTACAGGATACAGCAAAAGAGGACAAAGGGATTAATCAGGAAGGGGAAAATAGAATACGAAAGTAAACTTGCAGCAAACATAAAGACAGACTGCAAAAGCTTTTATCGGTATATCAGGAGGAAAAGACTGGTAAAATCCCAAGTCGGTCCCTTGCAGTCCGATTCGGGAGAATATATAATGGAGAATAAGGAAATGGCAGACCAATTAAACTCATACTTTGGTTCTGTATTCACAAAGGAGGACACAAATAACCTCCCAGGAATATCGGCAAACATAGGGACTAATGAGAGGGAGGAGCTGACAGAAATTAGTATCTCTAGGGATATGGTGTTGGGTAAGTTGAGGGGACTGAAGGCCGACAAATCCCCGGGGCCTGATAAACTACATCCTAGGGTACTTAAGGAGGTGGCCCTGGAGATAGCAGATGCTCTAAGGATCATCTTCCGGAACTCCATTGACTCGGGAACAGTACCCGTGGATTGGAGGGTAGCTAATGTTACCCCAATATTTAAAAAGGGGGGTAGAGAGAAAGCAGGGAATTATAGACCAGTAAGCCTTACATCGGTTGTGGGCAAAATGCTAGAGTCCATTATTAAGGATAAAATAGCGGAGCACTTGACAAATGGGGAAAGGATCGGACAGAGTCAACATGGATTTACAAAGGGTAAATCGTGTTTGACTAATCTGCTGGAATTTTTTGAGGAAGTAACTGGTAAAATAGATGGGGGAGAGCCAGTGGATGTGGTGTACCTTGACTTCCAGAAAGCCTTCGATAAGGTTCCACACAAAAGATTATCATGCAAAATTAAGGCTCATGGGATTGGGGGCAAAGTATTAACGTGGATAGAGAACTGGCTGGCGGATAGAAAACAGAGAGTTGGA
This sequence comes from Somniosus microcephalus, assembly GCF_052327205.1. Taxonomy (NCBI): domain Eukaryota; kingdom Metazoa; phylum Chordata; class Chondrichthyes; order Squaliformes; family Somniosidae; genus Somniosus; species Somniosus microcephalus. The sequence continues at coordinate 13,824,050 of NC_141018.1, read as the reverse complement.
ATAAACGGCTCGTTTTCGGAGTGGCAGGCAGTGACCAGCGGGGTGCCGCAAGGATCTGTCCTGGGACCCCAGCTGTTCACAATATATATAAATGATCTGGATCAGGGAATTGGATGCAATATTTCCAAATTCGCTGACGACACTAAACTAGGAGGAGGGGTGGGCTCTGATGAGGATGTCAGGAGGCTACAGTGCGATTTGGACAGGTTGGGGGAATGGGCGGATACGTGGCAGATGCACTATAATGTGGATAAATGCGAGGTTATCCACTTTGGGGGTAAAAACAGGAGGGTAGATTATTATCTAAATGGCAATAGATTGGGAGATGGGGAAGTGCAGAGGGACCTGGGTGTTCTTGTGCACCAGTCACTGAAGGAGAGCATGCAGGTGCAACAGGCGATTAAGAAGGCAAATGGTATGTTGGCCTTCATATCAAGGGGGTTCGAGTATAGGAATAGGGATACCTTACTACAGCTGTACAAGGTGCTGGTGAGACCGCATCTGGAGTATTGTGTACAGTTTTGGTCGCCCCATCTGCGGAAGGATGTTCTTGCCATGGAAAGAGTGCAGCGGCGATTCACCAGGCTGATACCTGGAATGGCGGGAATGACCTACGAGGAGAGATTGAATAGTTTGGGCTTGTACTCACTGGAGTTTAGAAGATTGAGAGGGGATCTCATCGAAACATATAAAATTATGGCAGGCCTGGACAGGCTGAATTCAGAGAGAATGTTTCCAATGGCAGGGGAGCACAGAACCAGGGTCCACAGTCTAAAAATAGCGGGCAAATCATTTAAAACAGAGATGAGGAAGAATTTCTTCACTCAAAGAGTGGTGAGCCTGTGGAATTCCCTGCCACAGAGGGCTGTGAAGGCTAATTCAATAAATATTTTCAAGAGAGAATTGGATATATTTCTGAAGGCTAAGGGGATTAAGGGTTACGGAGAAAAGGCGGGGACGGGGTACTGAACTGGTAAGATCAGCTAAGATCTCAGATGAAGATCAGCCATGATCTCATTGAATGGCGGAGCAGGCTCGAAGGGCCGAATGGCCTACTCCTGTTCCTATCTCTATGTTTCTATGTTTCTATAACGGGCGGGTGTATAACAGGCGGCCTATCCACTATCGTCAGTTTGCACCAAAGTTGAAAAGTACACCCAGATAAATTCTTTCTTTCTTTGCACAACTCTAAGAACACCAGCGAACTCTGATATCCATGAAATAACAACAGAAAATGCTGGAAATACTCAGCAGGCCAGGCAGCTTCCGTGGAGAGAGAAACAGAGTTAATGTTTCAGGTCTGGGACCCTTGCGGCGTTATGTCTGGGGTATCTGATTGGGACCGTATTCCATCGACTCTCACCACTTGGCCCAAAAAGTACACTGCTCATTGAATCAACGTACATTTCTCTTACTCACACATGAGTTCATATAACAGGGGCTCTCCAGGATCAGGCGATGGAAGCTTTGAATCGTTGAGAGGAATGGGAGAACAATTTAACGTCTTCCATATGGGTTGCAGCGCTCAAAGAGCATTGGCCCCCTGGAACACCTTCATAGAATCATGGAATCATACAGCACAGAAGGAGGCCATTTGGCCCATCATGCCTGTGCCGGCTCTTTGAAAGCTCTATCCAGTTAGTCCCACTCCCCTGCTCTTTCCCTAAAGCCCTGTTATTTTTTTCCTTTTCAATTCTTTTGAAAGTTACTTTTGAATCTGCTTCCACCACCCTTTCAGGCAGCGCATTCCTCATGTCGCCTCTGGTTCTTTTGCCAATTATCTTAAATCTGTGTCTTCTAGTTACCTGCTGTCCCTGGAAACAATTTCTCCCTATTTATATATTAAAACCCTTAAAGATTTTGAACACCTCAATTAAATCTCCCTTAACCTTTTCTGCTCTAATCCCAGCTTCTCCAGTGTCTCCATGTAACTGAAGCCCCACATCCCTGGTACCAATCTGATAAATCTCCTCTGCACACTCTCTGAAGTCTTGACAGCCTTCCTCAAGTGTGGTGCCCAGAATTGGACACAGTACTCCAGCTGGGGCCTAACCAGTGATTTATAAAGGTTTAGTGTAACTTCCTGCTTGTTCATGAATTGCTGAAAAGTTTCCTCTTTCAGGCTGAAGGACATAATCTTAAAGTGATGCCAATCCTCTCAAGTCATGAAGACTGTCTAAAGCAGGTCTTCCTTGGACTTCTCTGATCATCCAGCCGTCACTCTGAAGATTTGAATAGAAGAGTATTGAAGGTTGTAAAAAAACTCCCTGGTCTGATCCATGGGGTAAGAGTCATTCTCCATTACTGCATTTGCCTCTGTGCGACTCACACGGCGCCTGGGATTGAAGATCCTGCCCTTCTTGCCTCACTAAAGTGTCATCCCATGGATGCTCAGCCATGTTTGCTTCAGGAAGGAGTGGGATCCTCCTGTCGGACTCACCCAACCCCTAGCAGGCACATCAGCCACAAGTCAAAGCTCTCCCACCATCAAAACCCCAGGACAGCGCTGCAGGAATTCCTCAGGGCAGTGTCCGGGGCCCAACCGTCTTCAGCTGCTTCATCAATGACCTTCCCTCCAACATAAGGTCAGAAATGGGGATGTTCGCTGGTGACTGTACAGTGTTCAGCGCCATTCACAACTCCTCAAATAATGAAGCAGTCCATGCCCGCATGCAACAAGACCTGGACGACGTTCAGGCTTGGGCTGATAAGTGGCAGGTAACATTCGTACCACACAAGTGCCAGGCAATGACTATCTCCAACAAGTGAGAGTCTAACCACCGCCCCTTGACATTCAATGGCATTACCATCGCCGAATCCCCCACCATCAACATCCTGGGGGGTCACCATCGACCAGAAACTTAACTGGACCAGCCACTTAAATACAATGGCAACAAGAGTAGGTCATAGGCTGGGTATTCTGTGGCGAGTGTCTCACCTCCTGACTTCCCAAAGCCTCTCCACCATCTACAAGGCACAAGTCAGGAGCGTGATGGAATACTCTCCACTTGCCTGGATGAGTTCAGCTCCAACAACACTCAAGAAGCTCGACATCATCCAAGACAAAGCAGCCCGCTTGATTGGCACCCCATCCACCACCTTAAACATTCACTCCCTCACCACCGGCGTACCATGGCTGCAGTGTGTACCATCTACAAGATGCACTGCAGCAACTCGCCAAGGCTTCTTCGCCAGCACCTCCCAAACCCGCGATCTCTTCCACCGAGAAGGACAAGAGCAGCAGGCACATGGGAACACCACCACCTCCAAGTTCCCCTCCAAGTCACACACCACCCTGACTTGGGAGTATATCGCCGATCCTTCATCGTCGCTGGGTCAAAATCCAGGAACTCCCTCCCTAACAGCACTGTGGGAGTACCTTCACCACACGGACTGCAGCGGTTCAAGAAGGTGACTCATCACCACCTTCTCAAGGGCAATTAGGGATGGGCAATAAATGCTGGCCTTGTCAGTGACGTCCACATCCCATAAACGAATTATAAAAACAATATGCACCCAGAATCTACCGGCCATCAGTGCCTCCCCTGGAGCACAGTACCATTCTCTCTTGACCTGGATTGTTTGATGACAATAACATTTGGTGACTATCATGTCCTATGCTGCCTGAGCATCACAGATTGCCTGATACTGTAGTGTGTATGGCCCCTGTATCAATCTGTGCTCTTCAAGCTGTGTACCCAGCTATAACTGGCAACCATTAATCTGCCATCCCAGAGAAGGCCCTTATAATAAACAGCTTGCTCCCCTCCCTGGTGGAAGCAGGAGCCCCAGGCTGCGCTCACTTCTCTGGTGTTTTGGGCACACCCTCAGCCCATTGTCTTGCCTCCTCTTCCAGCTGCCGACACCATGAAATGAACTCCTCCAGGGAGGCTGGTGATCGGGATCATTACTCACAACGGAGCAGGGAACATCAATAATAAACTGGGTGGTCTCCACTTCTGCTGAAGGGTGAAGTTTATTCTAAGTCTCCCTGTGTGCCGTAATAAATGCACCCAACTCCACCGCCGTGTGTCAAATTCCCCGACACCGCTTTACAGACTGGGCCAAATATCCTAGAAGGTCTCTCAAAGAGGTGGGCACAACAGGAGCGATTATTCCGCTCCTGTGTCTGGCCGTAGTGGATGTCCTGGGCACTGTTTATAGAGGAAGATTGGGTGGGAGGATCGCACATCCATAGGTGCCTGATTCTCTATCAGCCCACCTCCCCAACCACCTCCAGCCTCAACATTGAGTTTAGTAACCAGACCTTAACTATAGCTCTCACTTTCTCCACACCAGGGCTTGTTGGCAATGGATGTGTTGGTGTCTGGAGGGAGGGGAGACAGGTTGGAGCTTGGGCTGGAGATCTTTCATAAGGGGCCAGTACTGATGGCGGGGGAGGCATTGGGGGGGGGGCGTTGGGGGGGGGGGAGGGGGAGGGGGAGAGGAGAGGAGGGGGAGATGAAGTGGGGGAGGGGATGGGTAGGGGGAAGGAAGGGTGAGGGGAGTGGAGAGGCAGGGAGGAGGAAGGGGAGAGGAGGTGGAGGGAGGGGAGGGTGAAGGGGAGGGAAGTGGGTTGGTGAGGGGAGGGGCAGGGGAGGGGGAGGGGAGGGGGATAGAGGAGGAGGAAGGGGATGGTGAGAGAGGGGAAGGGGAAGAGAGGGTGAGAGGGAGGGGAGGGGAGGGGAGGAGGGTGAAGGTAGGGGAGGGGGAGGTAGAAGGGAGGGTGATAGAGGAGGAGGAGGAAGGGGATGGGGAGAGAGAGGAAGGGGGAAGTGAGGTTGAGGGTGAGGGGATGGGAGGGGGAGGGGGAGGGGTAGGTGAGGGGGAGGGAAGGGGAGGGGGAGGTGAGGGGGAGGAGAGGGGAGGGGGAGAGGAGGGGAGGGATGGGGAGGTAAGGTGAGGGGGAGGGATGGGAGTGGAGGGATGGGGGAGGGTGATGGGGAGGTGAGGGGGAGGGGAGGGTGAAGGGGAGGGGAGGGATGGGGGAGGGTGAGGGGGAGCGATGGGGAGGGGAGGGATGGGGGAGGGTGATGGGGAGGTGAGGGGGGGAGGGGAGGGTGAAGGGGAGGGGAGGGATGGGGGAGGGTGAGGGGGAGCGATGGGGAGGGGAGGGATGGGGGAGGGTGATGGGAGGTGAGGGGGAGGGGAGGGGTGAAGGGGAGGGGAGGGAGGGTCTCTGCATCCTTGTCATTGGTCTCCCTCTCCTCTCTCTCTGGGACCAGGTTAGAGATTGTTTCGATGGGACTTGCCCTCGTGTGTTCTCCTCTCTTGCTCCCCCTTTCTATGAAATGTTTGATCATCTATAATTTCTGCAGTTCTGACCTGCTCCCCCCACAGACACTGTCTGACCTGCTCCCCCCACAGACACTGTCTGACCTGCTCCCCCCCCCCACAGACACTGTCTGACCTGCTCCCCCACCCCACAGACACTCTGTCCTGCTCCCCCCCCCACAGACACTGTCTGACCTGCTCCCCCCACAGACACTGTCTGACCTGCTCCCCCCCCACAGACACTGTCTGACCTCCCCCCCCACAGACACTGTCTGACCTGCTCCCCCCCCCACAGACACTGTCTGACCTGCTCCCCCCCCCACAGACACTGTCTGACCTGCCCCCCCCCCCACAGACACTGTCTGACCTGCTCCCCCCACAGACACTGTCTGACCTGCTCCCCCCACAGACACTGTCTGACCTGCTCCCCCCCCACAGACACTGTCTGACCTGCTCCCCCCCCACAGACACTGTCTGACCTGCTCCCCCCCCACAGACACTGTCTGACCTGCTCCCCCCACAGACACTGTCTGACCTGCTCCCCCCCCACAGACACTGTCTGACCTGCCCCCCCCACAGACACTGTCTGACCTGCTCCCCCCCCACAGACACTGTCTGACCTGCTCCCCCCCCCACAGACACTGTCTGACCTGCTCCCCCCCCCGACAGACACTGTCTGACCTGCCCCCCCCCAGACACTGTCTGACCTGCTCCCCCCCCCCACAGACACTGTCTGACCTGCTCCCCCCCCCCACAGACACTGTCTGACCTGCTCCCCCCCCACAGACACTGTCTGACCTCCCCCCACAGACACTGTCTGACCTCCCCCCCCACAGACACTGTCTGACCTGCTCCCCCCCCCACAGACACTGTCTGACCTGCTCCCCCCCCCACAGACACTGTCTGACCTGCTCCCCCCCCACAGACACTGTCTGACCTGCTCCCCCCCCACAGACACTGTCTGACCTGCTCCCCCCCCCACAGACACTGTCTGACCTGCTCCCCCCCCCACAGACACTGTCTGACCTGCTCCCCCCCCACAGACACTGTCTGACCTGCTCCCCCCCCACAGACACTGTCTGACCTGCTCCCCCCCCCCACAGACACTGTCTGACCTGCTCCCCCCCCCACAGACACTGTCTGACCTGCTCCCCCCCCCCACAGACACTGTCTGACCTGCTCCCCCCCCGACAGACACTGTCTGACCTGCTCCCCCCCCCACAGACACTGTCTGACCTGCTCACCCCCACAGACACTGTCTGACCTGCTCACCCCCACAGACACTGTCTGACCTGCTCCCCCCCCCCACAGACACTGTCTGACCTGCTCCCCCCCCCACAGACACTGTCTGACCTGCTCCCCCCCCACAGACACTGTCTGACCTGCTCACCCCCACAGACACTGTCTGACCTGCTCACCCCCACAGACACTGTCTGACCTGCTCCCCCCCCCACAGACACTGTCTGACCTGCTCCCCCCCCCACAGACACTGTCTGACCTGCTCCCCCCCCCACAGACACTGTCTGACCTGCTCACCCCCACAGACACTGTCTGACCTGCTCCCCCCCCCCACAGACACTGTCTGACCTGCTCCCCCCCCACAGACACTGTCTGACCTGCCCCCCCCACAGACACTGTCTGACCTGCTCCCCCCCCCCACAGACACTGTCTGACCTGCTCCCCCCCACAGACACTGTCTGACCTGCTCCCCCCACAGACACTGTCTGACCTGCTCCCCCCCACAGACACTGTCTGACCTGCTCCCCCCCCACAGACACTGTCTGACCTGCCCCCCCCACAGACACTGTCTGACCTGCTCCCCCCCCGACAGACACTGTCTGACCTGCTCACCCCCACAGACACTGTCTGACCTGCTCCCCCCCCCCACAGACACTGTCTGACCTGCTCCCCCCCCCCACAGACACTGTCTGACCTGCTGCCCCCCCACAGACACTGTCTGACCTGCTCCCCCCCCCACAGACACTGTCTGACCTGCTCCCTCCCCCGACAGACACTGTCTGACCTGCTCCCCCCCCCACAGACACTGTCTGACCTGCTCCCCCCCCACAGACACTGTCTGACCTGCTCCCCCCCCCACAGACACTGTCTGTCCTGCTCCCCCCACAGACACTGTCTGACCTCCCCCCCCACAGACACTGTCTGACCTGCTCCCCCCACAGACACTGTCTGACCTCCTCCCCCCCACAGACACTGTCTGACCTGCTCCCCCCCCCACAGGCACTGTCTGACCTCCCCCCCCCACAGACACTGTCTGACCTGCTCCCCCCCACAGACACTCTGTCCTGCTCAGTGTCTCCACCATATCCGGTTTTTATTTCAGACTTCCAGCCTCTGCAGTTTTTCGCTTTGTGAATGGAATTTGGGGATTTATACTTCAGAGCATTGAACAGGAAGCCGGGTCTGTGGCCATTCTGCCGGACTCCTTGTCCACCGGGATGGTTACGCAGTTTCAGAGCCAATATCTGTATGGCCGCCCTCAGCAGTACATTAACACCGTGGTTACCACGACATTAAGGTTAAGGATAGAGGTCTACTGATTATGAAGGGTTATTGTGAAAAATAATAGAGGAGAGTATTCCTCGGGTGATACAGTGCTGTCATGAGCCAAGGCCACGTGCCATAACCTTGGCCCCCAACAGTCATCCCTGGCGTCTTCGGGTGACTGTCTGTGTGGAGTTTGCACATTCTCCCCGTGTTTGCGTGGGTTTCCTCCGGGTGCTCCGGTTTCCTCCCACAGTCCAAAGATGTGCGGGTTAGGTTGATTGGCCATGATAAAAATTGGCCCTTAGTGTTAGGGGGGATTAAATATGTGGGGTTACAGGGCTACGGGGATAGGGCTTGGGTGGGATGGTTGTCGGTGTAGGGACCGGGTGCTAGGGTTTGGATGATCAGCCATGATCTCGTTGAATGGCGGAGCAGGCTCGAAGGGCCGAATGGCCGACTCCTGCTCCTATCTTCTATGTTTCTATGTTTCTATGTTTCTCGGTGTTGCAAATAACCCCAGCACAGTGTGAGGGAATCATGGGTGCTGTTCGGGTGAAGGGACATCGGTGTGAAGACCAGCTGCAGATTCATGGAGTGGGATCTTTCTATTCCTGAGAACAGGAGGTGGTAGGGCCGTATGACACATAGAAACATAGAACAATAGGAGCAGGAATGGGCCATTCAGCCCTTCGAGCCTGCTCCGCCATTAAATATGATCATGGCTGATCCTCTATCTCAACACCATATTCCCACTCTCTCCCCATACCCCTTGATGCCTTTTGTGTCTAGAAATCTATCTATCTCCTTCTTAAATATATTCAGTGACTTGGCCTCCACAGCCATCTGTGGTAGAGAATTCCACAGGCTCACCACCCTCTGAGTGAAGAAATTTCTCCTCATCTCAGTCCTAAATGTCCATGGGTAGAATGGTGCCCTGCGCTGTGGGATTGCTGCCACAGTGTGCAAGTGGGGGGCTCTTTCTGCCCTTGGCTGCTCCCAGAAGTTAATGAAATCACTGAACCTTGGAAAACAAGGCGTCCGTTACCTGCTTGATACACGAGTGCACTGAAAGTCTGGGATGTGACGGAGATCTCCTGCACTGCCCTGGAACAAAGTTGTGTAAAAACTGAATGCAGCTGTAAACCTCGCCAGCCACTGACAGCCGTCCCTGGGCTGGAACTGGTTTGCAGGTCTATCTGCAGGAGTGCGTGTACTTCTGTTAGTCTGTGCAGGCAGGGGCAACAGCTCCAGGAGCCTGACCCTCTACACAGGAGGGTCTGTGTGAGGACAGGTCTGAATAATGTGTCTGAGGTGCAAACACACCAGTCTGGCTTTACTCCTCTGCCCCTGCCCCTCCAGAACCTGCAGATACTCAGGAAGACAACGGGATAGCCCCAGCTACGCACAAACACTTTCAGCTGTATGAAAAGACACAGATAACATATACTGTACAGCTATAAGGAGACATCGGGAAGGCTGTAAGATTCTCCACCCATTTCCTATGTTCACCAAACCCAAAATAGAGCAAAAGTAGAATGTTGCTGACAAGAGCAGCCATGTAACTTACATTTCTATAGCGCCTTTCACGACCACCGAACGTCCCAAAACGTTTCACAGCCAATGAAGTACTTTTTGAAGTGGAGTCACTGTTGTAATGTAGGAAACGCGCCACCAATTTGCGCACAGCAAGCTCCCACAAACAGCAATGAGATAATGACCAGATAATCTGATAAATATTGCCCTCCTCCTGTTCCTTTGCAACTACGGTGAAAGAGCAGTGGAAACCCTGGCGAAGTGGATGTTTGTCCCTATTTGTGATGTTTCTCCGCAGCTCTTCCTCAAAATAACACCGTGGGATCTTTAACATCCACCTGAGTGAGCAGACAGGGTCTTGGTTTAACTGGATTGAGAGAGTGCCCCTTTGTTTGAAAGTAGGGGTGAGGGAGGCCAGGGACTAGTGACAGAGTTAAACTGTGTTACACAGAATGGAGGAGGAGAGCTCGGACACCCCTTGCAGAGGTCATTGAGGGGCGTCCTGAGAGACATCAGCGTGTTGTGAGAGATCAGTGCGAGGTGAGAGGTCAGCGTGATGAGAGAGGTCAGCGCGATGTGAGAGGTCAGCGTAATGAGAGAGGTCAGCGCGATGTGAGAGGTCAGTGTGATGAGAGAGGTCAGCCTGATGTGAGAGGTCAGTGTGATGAGAGAGGTCAGCGCGATGTGAGAGGTCAGCGTGATGTGAGAGGTCAGTGCGATGTGAGAGGTCAGCGTGTTGTGAGAGGTCAGCATGATGTGAGAGGTCAGCGTGATGTGAGAGGTCAGCGTGTTGTGAGAGGTCAGCGCGATGTGAGAGGTCAGCGTGATGACAGAGGTCAGCGCAATGTGAGAGGTCAGCGTGTTGTGAGAGGTCAGCGTGATGTGAGAGGTCAACGTGATGAAAGAGGTCAGTGTGATGTGAGAGGCCACCGTGATGTGAGAGGTCAGCGTGATGTGAGAGGTCAGCGTGATGTGAGAGGTCAGCGTAATGTGAGAGGTCAGTGCAATGTGAGAGGTCCGTGCGATATGAGAGGTCAGCGCGATGTGAGAGGTCAGCCTGATGTGAGAGGTCAGCGCGATGAGAGGTCAGCGCGATGTGAGAGGTCAGCCTGATGTGAGAGGCCAGCATGATGTGAGAGGTCAGCACGATGAGAGAGGTCAGTGTCATGTGAGAGGTCAGAGCGATGAGAGGTCAGCGTGGTGTGAGAGGTCAGCGTGATGTGAGAGGTTAGCGTGATGTGAGAGGTCAGTGTGATGTGAGAGGTCAGCGTGATGTGAGAGGTCAGCGTGATGTGAGAGGTCAGTGTGATGTGAGAGGTCAGTGTGATGTGAGAGGTCAGTGCGATGAGAGAGGTCAGCATGATGTGAGAGGTCAGCGTGATGTGAGACGTCAGCGTGATGTGAGAGGTCAGCGTGATGTGAGAGGTCAGCGTAATGTGAGAGGTCAGTGCAATGTGAGAGGTCCGTGCGATATGAGAGGTCAGCGCGATGTGAGAGGTCAGCCTGATGTGAGAGGTCAGCGCGATGAGAGGTCAGCGCGATGTGAGAGGTCAGCCTGATGTGAGAGGCCAGCATGATGTGAGAGGTCAGCACGATGAGAGAGGTCAGTGTCATGTGAGAGGTCAGAGCGATGAGAGGTCAGCGTGGTGTGAGAGGTCAGCGTGATGTGAGAGGTTAGCGTGATGTGAGAGGTCAGTGTGATGTGAGAGGTCAGCGTGATGTGAGAGGTCAGCGTGATGTGAGAGGTCAGTGTGATGTGAGAGGTCAGTGTGATGTGAGAGGTCAGTGTGATGTGAGAGGTCAGTGCAATGAGAGAGGTCAGCATGATGTGAGAGGTCAGCGTGATGTGAGACGTCAGCGCGATGAGAGGTCAGCGTGATGTGAGAGGTCAGCGTGATGTGAGAGGTCAGCGTGATGTGAGAGGTCAGTGTGATGTGAGAGGTCAGAGCGATGAGAGGTCAGCTTGATGTGAGAGGTCAGCGCGATGTGAGAGGTCAGCGCGATGTGAGAGGTCAGAGCGATGAGAGGTCAGCTTGATGTGAGAGGTCAGTGCGATGTGAGAGCTCAGCGCGATGTGAGAGGTCAGCGTGATGTGAGAGGTCAGCGTGATGTGAGAGGTCAGAGCGATGAGAGGTCAGCGCGATGTGAGAGGTCAGCGTGATGTGAGAGGTCAGCGTGATGTGAGAGGTCAGCGCAATGAGAGGTCAGCGTGATGTGAGAGGTCAGCGTGATGTGAGAGGTCAGCGTGATGTGAGAGGTCAGCGTGATGTGAGAGGTCAGAGCGATGAGAGGTCAGCGTGATGAGAGAGGTCAGCGCGATGTGAGAGGTCAGCTGATGTGAGAGGTCAGTGCGATGTGAGAGGTCAGCGTGATGTGAGAGGTCAGAGCGTTGAGAGGTCAGCGTGATGTGAGAGGTCAGCCTGATGTGAGAGGTCAGCGTGATGTAAGAGGTCAGCGCGATGTGAGAGGTCAGCGTGATGTGAGGTCAGCGCGATGTGAGAGGTCAGCCTGATGTGAGAGGTCAGAGTGATGAGAGGTCAGCATAATGTGAGAGGTCGGCGTGATATGAGAGGTCAGCGTGATATGAGAGGTCAGCGTGATGTGAGAGGTCAGTGCGATGTGAGAGGTCAGCTTAATGTGAGAGGTCAGCGCGATGTGAGAGGTCAGCGCGATGTGAGAGGTCAGCGCGATGTGAGAGGTCAGCGCGATGTGAGAGGTCAGCGCGATGTGAGAGGTCAGCGTGAAGCTCTCCACATGTAGTCCTGGCTCTGTGTGTATAGTGAAGCTGTGCAGGACACAGCAGGCCAGAACAATGTGTGACACACAATGTGGAGCACACTGCAGGGATCTCCTGACCAGTGCAGGCTGCACAAACATGTCCTCTCAATGCCCAATCTTGATATAGCATTCACTTCATGATACTTTATTGATAACATTGCTGTTCCACTTCTGGTGTTTTCGACCTTTCTTACTGTACATTATGTTGGCTCATGTATCCTAGATCAATCCCAGCTCTCCATACCTTCCAGAGTATCAATCCCGGTCTTGAGATGCTGGGGAGATTTCAGTAACACGCACATGATAATAGAACAAGCACCAGCCCAGACTGTTAATTGGTTTTAGCTACAGGATTAATCTCTGCCTCCAGCGGGTCTGTCACATCGCTGATGAGCAAATAAAGCATCACACCTTCAGACCTCGTTTTAACTTTAAAATCATTGCAGGAATTTCTTTAACAAAAGATGAGCAAGCAAGTAAAATAACTGTAATATAATCCAGTGATATACTTACAGTGGAAAATCTCACTCCTCAAGTTGACAAAGTAATAAAAAGATCACAACTTTAAGAACGAAACAATCCTCTGCCTATTAACCTTGAAATGCTCACACAGGGGTCGAGCTTGACTCTGCGATAGTGTAAAACGGGTGATAGCGAATCGGCAGCCCGTTTTACATCTCTCTCTGTTGGAGTCAGCGGAAATAAATATCGGGAGCGACGTAAAACGAGCTGGCAACTCGTTATCACCCGTTACACACAATCGCAGAAAGTCAAGATCTCCCCCACTCCTGAGGTCCTTCCTGAATTATCATATCAGAAGGCTACAATAATCGAAAGGGTTCCTTTGCAATTTCAAGCCAATTTTTCTCTCTCAGGATATTTTGGACTAATTGCGGTTTGCCTTCAACGCTGCTTCAAGTTAACAGAACCCTCTGGAAAAGAGTCTCTGGGACTTCCTGGGATTTGAACAACCGATCATGCAATTTGAAAGGAACGGTGGCACACAGGCTGAATCAATCAGACATCTTTGTATCAGATCTCTCCAGTCTGTGACTAGCAAAACATTCCATTGCTTCAAAGGAAGCATAACACAGGAGTTGCTTGTTAAACTAATTTAACAGCTACTAAATTATAACGGAACAGAAGTGGCTGAGTTTTGCCACAGGGCCCTGTTCTGAACCAGCACCTTCTCACTCACCACAAGCAACTCCCGAGGAGCTCCGCTAGTATCTATCATTCATTTTTGAGGATGTCACACTTAAATGTCACGAAAACAGAACAATCTCAAACAAAGACTTGCATTTCTATAGCACCTTTCACGACCACCAGACGTCTCAAAGCGCTTTACAGCCAATGAAGTACTTTTTGAAGTGTTGTAATGTAGGAAACGCAGCAGCCAATTTGCGCACAGCAAGCTCCCACAAACAGCAATGTGATCATGACCAGATAATCAGTTTTTGTTATGTTGGTTTAGGGATAGATATTGGCCAGGACACCGGAGAGAATTCCCTGCTCTTCTTCGAATAGTGCCGTGGGATCTTTTACATTCACCTGAGAGATCAGACGGGGCCTCGGTTTAACGTCTCATCTGAAAGACGGCACCTCCGACAGTGCTGTACTCCCTCAGCAATGCATTGCAGTGTCAGCCTCACTTTATGTGCTCAAGTCCCTGGAGTGGGACTTGAACCCACGACCTTCTGACTCAGGCGAGAGTGCTACTAATTGTGCCACAGCTGACACTAAGGGGGAAAAAACTCATAATTTTCACCCTTATAGAAGACGCCCGATTTTTATTGCAATGAAACTCAAGGGCACTGATCAGCTCTCCAGAATTCCAAGCAGATGGTAAGGATGAGCATCCACTTTCGCACAGTGCAATGCTTCCACCCTTTATAGAGCAGCACTCACTGGGTGTGGCTGCATGGGAGATCTGCCAGGCCAGAAAATAGCCCTGGGATCTACAATCGGAGCCCATGTGAGGAGAGGGATCTGACACCTTTTGCCGCTGCTCGCACAGTACTCGCGCACTGCTATAGAGAGTTACGCTGGAGCGCTGAACTTGCAAGGCTTGGCCGACCCTCAAGTGGACCACCACAGTGCGGGTCCGACAAAGGAGCCTAAATCCATTGGCCTGATTCCACACCTCATGCTCGTATGTAGTGATGTTCAGCGGCAGCCTTGCAATTCCTGCCCTAACACGTCTGCCGCTCACCCTCTGAAAACTTCCAGTGTAATTACTATTAAAATATTCCACTTAAAAATATGTGACGGAATCTCATTACAGACAGGCGTGTCTTGCTTCTTCCAGTCAATGTATATATTTCCGTTCTAAGAAATATCCCTGAACTACATCACAGCTTGAACCTCGACTACCTGCGTTGATCAGAAGGCAACTATTTAAACCCATTTATGTTAGGCTTGTGTTCATTCCTTAATAGTTCAACATCCATAACAGGCCAAAGCACTCTGACCTTGACAAACTAACTAAGCAGGAACAGGCAATGATGTGTACAAGGTTAGTGGCTACCAGACAAATGATGATAAAATATAGCTCAGTGCAGAAACAATAGCTGTACGTCTTGTGTGACATATTGCACCACTTCCAGGCTTTGAATCACAGAGCAATTTATTTTGAATCTGCATTAAACTATGTTTTATTGTGATAATAAAGCAACTGCCACAGAGAGGGGGATTTTATAGTGTCCAATCTTGAAGTTGTTACATTATCTTCACAGCTCAGAAATCATGGTATTCAAATTCATCCTTATAATAACTGTCATTAAAATAATGAAATCAATCTGAAAGGTATGACAGTAAAACCTTGTCATGAAAATTTACAGCTTGTGATCAGCCTGTCAATCACTGTTGCTAACTTGGTGTACTGCGCAGCCGCCAGTCCCAGGCCAGCCACTCGGTTCGAAATTCTCGGTAGCGGTCACTAACACACGGGCCTGCCGCTGTTTAATGGGAGCACAGTGAGTCTCGGGATGGGCCCGGCACTGGAGCCGGGGTGGGGGGAACGACAGGGGAGGAGCGGAACAGGCATCGCCCATACTCCTGAAGTCCCCCAGAAATCAACAGTAGGCCTCACAATGCTATTTGCTTCAGTTTTCGGTCAGTGCGTGCACCTTTCATCCCACACAGATACAGGGTTAACAAGCGTGTGTAAAAACTACTTGTAATGTCTCAGTCAGAATACCTCAAACAACCCATGGGCAGCAGGGTGACGGCAGCTTTATTTATCTGGCCAAGCAATGTTTGCCCTTTGACCTCTAACGCTGCAGTTTTGACACCAGTACCATGGTGCCAGTTTCACTATACTTGTGCCTAAAGTGCAGTAGCAATGTTACAAAGTATTCACAGCACAGAAACAGGCCATTCGGCACAGCCGCTCCGTGCCAGTGTTTATGCCCCACATGAGCCTCCTCCCACCCCTCTTCATCTCACCCCGTCAACATATCCTTCTATTCCTTTCTCTCTCATGTTTATCTAACTTCCCTTAAATGCATCGATACTATTCGCCTCAACCACTCCCTGTGGTAGCGAGTTCCACATTCTCACCACTCTCTGGGTAAAGACATTTCTCCTGAATTCCCGATTGGATTTCTTGGTGACTATCGTATATTTATGGTCCCTAGTTCTGGTCTCCCCCACAAGTGGAAACAGCTTCTCTACGTCTACCCTATCGAAGCCCTTCATAATCTTAAAGGCCTCGATCAGGTCACCCCTCAGTCTTCTCTTTTCAAGAGAAAAGAGCCCCGGCCTGTTCAATCTTTCCTAATAGGTATAACCTCTCAGTTCTGGTATCATTCTATTTTGCATCTTTTCCAGGGCTTCTACATCCTTGTTATAATATGGAGACCAGGGCTGTTCACAATGCTCCAAGTGTGGTCTAACCAAGGTTCAATAGAAGTGTAACAGAACTTCATTGCTTTTCAATTCTATCTCTCTAGAAACAACCCCAGTGCTTTATTTGCCTTTTTTATGGCCTAATTAGCCTGCATCACTACTTTTAGTGATTTGTGTATCTGTACTCGCAGATCCCTCTGTTCTTCTACCCCATTTAAACACTTAGGGCTAGAAATTCATTATAGTCCAGGAATGGGCGGTATCTTTAGAAAAGTTGGAGGATTAGCACCAGGCGCTAATGCTTTAGACTACACGCAAAATTCGTGCTCACTGCTCCAAAAAATAATTGGAGTCCTTAAAGCCCAAGCTCATTGGCGTTACACTCAAAGCGTGGACCAATATCAGGTGCAATCTAATCGCAAGTCATGATTGCCACAGGCTTTTTTCAGTACTTAAAGGGGAGGGTCATTGATGCTGCAGAACCTCATTCGCAGCATTGCTGGCTGTGCAGTTGCCTCAGCAAATAGAAGCAGGACAAGGAGAAGGAGCCGGAGGACTGAAGCAGCTGTACTCATGGCAGATCCACGCCCCAGGGAAAGAGCCCACAGATTCTGCGACTAAGCATTGGAGACGTTGGTGTTTGTTTGGAGAGACGGAGGGTGGTGCTCTACCCAGCAAGTGGCAGGAGGCTCTCATTGCAAGTCTTCTGCACCATGTGAATGGAGGTAGCGCAGCACGTCTCAGGCAGGACCCACACACAGTGCAGGAAGAAATTTAACAACCTCACTCAGGTGGTCAGGGTGAGTCAATGCTTCAACAAATGCTACATACCACCATCTGAACCACAGTCTTCACACACTGCCCAAAGCACCACAGCCCCAGCACTCACCCACCAACAATCTCTACCTACCAACACTCACACCCACATCTCACACCTTGCACACAATGGCAGCTATTCAACTATGGCAGGCACATCACCCAAACACATTGCTCCACACTCACTCACACACGTTCCTTTCTCTTGCAGGCCAAGGTGGCTCACAAAAGGAGGGAGCAGGAGCGCACAGGCGGGGACAAGCTGACACCCAACCACTGTCTACGCTGGAGAATCAAGTGCTCCAGATTATTGGGCACCAGGTGGTGGGCGCCATGGCCACCATCGATATTGACCCCCTTGGGGACAACAACAGTATATTCATCCTTACTCCTCCTTCTCACATCCCAATTCCCCCTCAACCCACAAGCATTTTGCACTTTCCAACTCATCATGCTGTATGCATGTATTTCTCCCTTTCTGTCCCCCTCCCCTCACCTTAACCCAACTCTTGTGCCTTTATGTTTTCAGATAATGAGCAAGCTCCTGAGCAGCCTGTCCCTGAGGGCACCATAGAGAGCGAGGCGGGCGAAGAGGAGGAGGAAGAACTCACTGCATCTCTCACCCGCAGACACCAGCTCAGACACTGGCACTACGCGTTTTTTAGAGGCTATTATAGCAGTGGGATCTGCACAGGGTGAGGCATCGGGGACGAGTGGGCTGCAGCAAGGCCAGAGGGAAAGGGTAGCTCGGGGGCCAGCTCCCCAGAGGGCGAGATTGCGCGGGCGAGTTCTGCTGCACAGGACTCAGAAGAGGACCTCGATGGGGAGGCATTTAGAAGAAAGGTGATAGGCATGCCCACGATAGACGTTCACTGATTTTTGATAAATATATTAATTCAGTTTAGAATCTTTTGTGGTGTGTCTCATTTCAGCTTTGTGCTGTGATATGACCTGTGACAGGGATGGAATGATGGGGATGTGGTGAGCAACGGGAATCTGGGGTTTAATTAATTCAAACCGCAGCCTGATGAGGCGACCATGGACCGCCCTTCTGAAAGGCTGATTAAGTGGCTGCCTCCTCCCTCGCTCCTGTTGCTCTTCCTCCTCCCCATCCTCCTCGTCTTCTTCCTCCTCCTCCTCGTCCTCCTCATCTTCTCCTTCCTCCTCCTCCTCATCCTCCTTGTCTTCCTCTTCCTCCTCCTCTCACTCATCCTCCTCCTGAGGTGTTCCCACAATCCCAGGTGGCAAGGGCTGGGCCCTCATGATATCCAAGTTGTGGAGCATGCAGCAGACCACCACGAAATGGGACACCCACTCAGGCGAGTACTGGAGGGCTCCTCCCGAGTGGTCAAGGCAGTGGAACCGTTGCTTTAGCACCCCGATGGTCTGCTCGATGATGTTCCTGGTGGCAGTATGGCTCTCATTATATGAGTGTTGAGCAGGAGTGTTGGGGGTTGCAGAGGGGAGTCATGAGCCAGGTGGAGAGCGGATGGTCCTTGTCCACGAGTCGTGAGCTTGAAGTGGTGGCTGGAAGAGTGCTGGCGCAGGATGAAGCCATTGTGGCTCCTGCCAGGATAACTGGCATTGATATTGAGGATTCACTGTCTGTGGTCGCACATCAACTGCACACTAAGTGAGTGGTAGCCTTTGCGGTTACGGAAGATCTCAGGATTGTTATGAGGTGCCCGCAAAGCCACATGGATGCAGTCAATGGCACCCTGCACCATGGGGAATTCCCACTATCCTGGCAAAGCCACATGCACGCCCGTCCTGCTTCGCTCTGGTGATGGGGAGGGAAATGTAGTCCCTTCTCCTACTGTAGAGAGCCTCTGTGACCTCTTGGATGCAGCGATGGATGGTGAACTGCGAGATGTTAGCTGTGTCTCCTGTTACAGACTGGAAGGAGCTGCTGGCGAAGAAATTGAGGGCGACGGTGGCCTTGACTGCCACTGAGAGAGCCGTGGTCGCCCTGATCTGAGGCTGGAGGTCTGGTTGCAGGAGGTGGCAGAGTTCTGTGAGCACCTCCTTGCTGAAGCGGAGCCTTCTAATACACTGTTTCTTACTTAATTGGAGGTAGGAGAAGTGCTCTCGGAATACCCTAGGAAGGTAAGGCCTCCTGTTGAGAGCCCTGATGGCCCTCCTCCTTCCTCTGGGCACATGTTCCAGTCTTTCTAGCTTCCTCCGCTCCCTCCGCCGTAAATCCTGGAGGGCGAGGTGGCATGCCAATACAGCCCCCATTAATGTAATGTAGCAGTTTGAATTTTTTAAGAATAAATGTAGCTACATTTTAGTTGCCACAACACTCCTCCTCTTGAAATTACTGAATTAAACTTTACACTATGTGAAACTGACAAGAAAGCACTGAAACTCCACTAATCTGACAGCTGCGAGTCATTACTGATAATCCCTTTAAATAATGTCCCTGGAGCCGGCTTCCTGCTGCTTCACACCAGCTTTCCCTGTCGCTGTTTACTTCAGACTTTAAGGTAGGTGGCGACAATCAATTTCGCAGATCAGGCACTCAGTGAGGGTTGCACAGCCATTGACGTTGAGGCTCCCGGTGATAACTGTTAGCGGCGGTGCTGCGAGGAGAACAGGATTTGGCATGCGGTGTTGAATTCGCCTCGCCCCGGTGATAATGCTCTAGCGCCCCATTAGCGCTATCTGCTGGCACTAACGGGAGGCATTAAGGTACCCAATTTAATGTCTACCTGTATTTTGTCACCATCCTCCTCTGTATTAACTACACGGCTTTCCACCATCTACAAGGCACAAGTCCGGAGTGTGATGGAATAGTCTCCACTGGCCTGGATGAGTGCAGCTCCAACAACCCTCAAGAAACTCAACACCATCCAGGACAAAGCAGCCCGCTTGATTAGCACCCCATCCACCACCTTAAACATTCACTCCCTCCACCACCGGCACACCATGGCTGCAGTGTGTACCACCTACAAAATGCACTGCAGCAACTCACCAAGGCTTCTTCGGCAGCACCTCCCAAACCCGTGACCTCTACCACCTAGAAGGACAAGGGCAGCATGGGAACACCATCACCTCCAATTTCCCCTCCAAGTCACACACCATCCTGACTTGGACCTGTATCGCTGTTCCTTCATCATCGCTGGGTCAAAATCCTGGAACTCCCTCCCTAACAGCACGGTGGGAGTACCTTCACCACACGGACTGCAGCGGCTCAAGAAGGCGGCTCACCACCACCTTCTCCAGGGCAATTAGGGATGGGCAATAAATGCTGGCCTTGCCAGCGATGCCCACATCCCATAAACAAATTTTAAAAAACTCCCCAATTTGGTGTCATCTGCAAATTTTGAAATTGCACTTCTGATTCCCGAGTCCAAATAGTTTCTGTAAGTGGTGAACAACAGTGGCCCCAGCAGCGATCCCTGTGGAACACCACTTCCCATCATTTGCCAATCTGAGTAATTACCTTTAAGCCCTACTCTCTGTTTTCCGTTCTGTAGCCAGCTTGCTGTCCAATCTGCTACTTGTCCCCTGACTCCACACGTTTTGGCATTATTCGTGAATCTCCTATGGTTTATCAAAGGCTTTTTGGAAAGCCTGTATCAGGACAAATGAGATGACCTTTGACAGGAGGTCTTGCACTGGGTTACTGTAACACCAGCCGTGCCCACTCTGCCAAACACACTTTTGGAAACATTGGGACCGATTTTCAACGAGGTGTCCGGGCCTAAAGCTGCCATGTGGACCAGCCCGTCGTCAACGGAAATGGAAACCAGGTGGTTCCTATAACGGACGGCTGATCCGTAACTCTACATATACACCCAGGCATCAGGCTGAAAACCTGCCCCATTCATTAATAGAAGGCTGTGTCACTTTGACTTTCTTGCTTCTGGATCAGAAGGTTGTGGGTTCAAGGACCACTCCAGAGACTTGAGCACATAATCCAGGCTGACACTTACAGTGCAGTGCTAGGGGAACGCAGCACTGTCGGAGGGGCAGTGCTGAGGGAGTGCTGCACTGTCGGAGGGGCAGTGCTGAGGGAGTGCTGCACTGTCGGAGGGGCAGTGCTGAGGGAGTGCTCCACTGTTGGAGGGGCAGTGCTAAGGGAACACTGCACTATCGAAGGGGCAGTGCTGGGGGAACGCAGCACTGTCAGAGGTGCAGTGCTGAGGGAGTGCTGCACTGTCAGAGGGGCAGTGCTGAGGGAGTGCTGCACTGTCGGAGGGGCAGTGCTGAGGGAGTGCTGCACTGTCGGAGAGGCAGTGCTGAGGGAACGCTGCACTATCGAAGGGGCAGTGCTGAGGGAACGCTGCACTGTCGAAGGGGCAGTGCTGAGGGAGTGCTGCACTGTCGAAGGGGCAGTGCTGAGGGAGTGCTGCACTGTCGGAGGGGCAGTGCTGAGGGAGTGCTGTACTGTTGTAGCGGCAGTACAGAGGGAGTGCTGCATTATCGGAGGTGCAGTACTGAGGGAGCGCTGCATTGTCGGAGGTGCAGTACTGAGGGAGTGCTGCATTGTCGGAGGTGCAGTACTGAGGAAGCGCTGCATTGTCGGAGGTGCAGTAATGAGGGAGCACTGCATTGTCGGATGTGCAGTACTGAGGGAGCACTGCACTGTTGGAGGGGCAGTACTGAGGGAGTGCTGCATTGTCGGAGGTGCAGTACTAAGGGAGTGCTGCACTGTCTGAGGGGCAATACTGAGGGAGTGCTGCACTGTCAAAGGGGCAGTAATGAGGGAGCGCTGCACTGTCTGAGGGGCATTATTGAGGGAGCGCTGCACTGTCGGAGAGGCAGTACTGAGGGAGCACTGCACTGTTGGAGGGGCAGTACTGAGGGAACACTGCACTTTCTGCGGGGCAGTATTGAGGGAGCGCTGCACTGTCAGAGGGGCAGTACTGAGGGAGCTCTGCACTATCGCAGGGGCAGTACTGAGGGGATACTGCACTGTCGGAGGGGCAGTACTGAGGGAGCGCTGCACTGTTCGAAGGGCAGTACTGAGGGAGCGCTGCACTGTCAGAGGGGCAGCACTGAGGGGATGCTGCACTGTCAGAGGGGCAGTACTGAGGGAGCGCTGCCCTGTCTGAGGGGCAGTATTGAGGGAGCGCTGCACTGTTGGAGAGGCAGTACTGAGGGAACACTGCACTGTTCGAAG
The DNA here is from genome assembly GCF_052327205.1 of Somniosus microcephalus. NCBI lineage: Eukaryota > Metazoa > Chordata > Chondrichthyes > Squaliformes > Somniosidae > Somniosus > Somniosus microcephalus. The sequence continues at coordinate 13,802,167 of NC_141018.1, read as the reverse complement.
GGCAGTACTGAGGGAATGCTGCACTGTTGGAGGGCCAGTACTGAGGGAGCGCTGCACTGTCGAAGGGGCAGTTCTGTGGGAGCACTGCACTGTTGAAGGGCAGTACTGAGGGAGCACTGCACTGTTCGAAGGGCAGTACTGAGGGAGCGCTGCACTGTCGAAGGTGCAGTACTGTGGGAGCGCTGCACTGTCGAAGGGCAGTACTGAGGGAGCGCTGCACTGTTCGAAGGGCAGTACTGAGGGAGCGCTGCACTGTTCGAAGGGCAGTACTGAGGGAGTGCTGCACTGTTCGAAGGGCAGTACTGAGGGAATGCTGCACTGTTGGAGGGGCAGCACTGAGGGAGCGTTGCACTGTCGAAGGGGCAGTACTGAGAGAATGCTGCACTGTCGAAGGGGCCGCACTGAGGGAGCGTTGCACTGTCGAAGGGGCAGTACTGAGAGAATGCTGCACTGTTCGAAGGGCAGTACTGAGGGAGCGCTGCACTGTCGAAGGTGCAGTACTGAGGGAGCGCTGCACTGTCGAAGGGGCAGTACTGAGGGAGCGCTGCACTGTTCGAAGGGCAGTACTGAGGGAGCGCTGCACTGTTCGAAGGGCAGTACTGAGGGAGTGCTGCACTGTTCGAAGGGCAGTACTGAGGGAATGCTGCACTGTTGGAGGGGCAGCACTGAGGGAGCGTTGCACTGTCGAAGGGACAGTACTGAGAGAATGCTGCACTGTCGAAAGGGCAGTACTGAGGGAGCGCTCCACTGTCGAAGGGGCAGTACTGAGGGAGCGCTGCACTGTTGGAGGGGCAATACTGAGGGAGCGCTGCACTGTCGAAGGGGCAGTACTGAGAGAGCGCCGCACTGTCGGAGGAGCAGTACTGAGGGAATGCTGCACTGTCGAAGGGGCAGTGCTGAGGGAATGCTGCACTGTCGAAGGGGCAGTACTGAGAGAATGCTGCACTGTCAAAGGGGCAGTACTGAGGGAGCGCCGCACTGTCGGAGGAGCAGTACTGAGGGAATGCTGCACTGTCGAAGGGGCAGTGCTGAGGGAGCGCTGCACTGTCGAAGGGGCAGTACTGAGAGAATGCTGCACTGTCGAAGGGGCAGTACTGAGGGAGCGCCGCACTGTCGGAGGAGCAGTACTGAGGGAATGCTGCACTGTCGAAGGGGCAGTGCTGAGGGAATGCTGCACTGTTGGACGAGCTGCCTTTCAGATGAGACATTAAACCGAGGCCCCAGAAGCCTGTTCCAGTGGCTTACATGAATGTTAATGATCCCATGGCATCAGTCTCCGATGTTGGGAAAAATTCCTCCCTCAACCAACTCCATGAATGATTAATGAATTGGTCATTCAATCATAAAATCATAGAATCATAGAAAGTTACAGCACGGAAGGAGGCCATTTCGGCCCATCGTGTCCGTGCCGGCCAACAAAGAGCTATCCAGCCTAATCCCACTTCCCAGCTCTTGGTCCGTAGCCCTGCAGGTTAGAGCATCCCAAGTGCACATCCAAGTACTTTTTAAATGTGGTTAGGGTTCCTGCCTCTACCACCCTTTCAGGCAGTGAGTTCCAGACCCCCACAACCCTCTGGGTGAAGAAATTTCCCCTCAAATCCCCTCTAAACCTTCCACCGATTACTTTAAATCTGTGCCCCCTGGTTTTTGACCCCTCTGCTAAGGGAAATAGGTTCTTTCTATCCACTTTATCTAGGCCCCTCATAATTTTATACACCTCAATAAGGTCTCCCCTCAGCCTCCTCTGTTCCAAGGAAAACAGACCCAGCCTATCCAGTCTTTCCTCATAGTTAAGATTCTCTACTCCCAGCAACATCCTTGTAAATCTCCTCTGTACCCTCTCTAGTGCAATCACATCTTTCCTGTAATGTGGTGACCAGAACTGCACGCAGTACTCTAGCTGAGGCCTAACTAGTGTTTTATACAGTTGAAGCATAACCCCCTGCTCTTGTATTCAATGCCACGGCTAATAAAGGCAAGCATTCCGTATGCCTTCTTAACCACCTTATCTACCTGGCCTGCTACCTTTAGCGATCTGTGGACATGCACTCCAAGGTCCCTTTGTTCCTCTACACTACTCAGTGTCCTACCATTTAATGTGTATTCCTTTCCTTGTTAGTCCTCCACAAATGCATTACCTCACACTTCTCCGGATTGAATTCCATTTGCCACTGTTCTGCCCACCTGACCAATTTACTGATATCTTCCTGCAGTCTACAGCTTCCTTCTTCAGTATCAACCACAGAGCCGATTTTAGTATCATCTGCAAACTTCTTAATCATACCCCCTACATTCAAGTCAAGTTATTGCTGTGTGCAAACTGGCTCCTGCATTCACCTACATAACAGCAGAGGTTGAGTGAACGTTATATGTAGAGAGAAGTCATGAGGTGATATAGAAATGTACACCTTCCTACTCACTGATGTCAGCCAACAGTGGGCAGCACCCTTGCCTCTGAGTCAGAAGGTTGTGGGTTCAAGTCCCACTCCAGACACTTGAGCACAAAATCTAGGCTGACACTCCCAGTGCAGTGCTGAGGGAGTGCTGCACTGTCGGAGGTGCCGTCTTTCGGATGAGACGTTAAGCTGAGGCCCCGCCTGCTCTCTCAGGTGGGCTTAAAAATCCCAGGGCACTATTTCAATGGAGAGCGAGGGAGTTACCCCCGGTGTCCTGGCCAGTATTTATCCCTCAATCAACATCAGATTATCTGGGCCTGATCACATTGCTGTTTGTGGGATCTTGCTGTGCACAAGTTGGCTGCCGCATTTCCTACATTACAACAGTGACTACACTTCAAAACAAAACGTACTTCATTGGCTGTAAAGCTTTGGGACGTCCGGTGGTGGTGAAAGGCGTTGTATAAAGTCTTGCTTTCTTTTTCTTTTTGAGATGAACTTCCTTTGATCGCAGATTGAGCATTGATTGACACCCCATCCACCACCTTAAACATTCACTCCCTCCACCACCGGCGTACCGTGGCTGCAGTGTGGACCATCTACAAGATGCACTGCAGCAACTCGCCAAGGCTTCTTCGACAGCACCTCCCAAACCCGCGACCTCTTCCACCTAGAAGGACAAGGGCAGCAGGCACATGGGAACACCACCACCTCCAAGTTCCCCTCCAAGTCACACACCATCCTGACTTAGAAGTATATCGGCCGTTCCTTCATCGTCGCTGGGTCAAAATCCTGGAAACCCCTCCCTAACAGCACTGTGGGAGTACCTTCACCACACGGACTGCAGCGGTTCAAGAAGGCGGCTCACCACCACCTTCTCAAGGGCAACTAAGGATGGGCAATAAATGTTGGCCTCACCAGCGACGCCCACATCCCATAAGCAAATTTTAAAAAAGATTGGCGTTTAAGGGACTGGTTGATAGCTGCAGACCTCAATGTAGAGGGGGCTTGGAGCTGAGTCTGTTAATCCGTTCCGAGACGAGTGGGTCCCACATGAGCCCCGTCTATTGTTTGCTCAAACTGCTGCTTTAACCATTTGGCAGCAACAGCAAACTTTCCACCTCACTGATTGTCTTTGCAATGAGAAGGAGGTCCTGCACAGTGCTGAAGGCGGAGGATTAATCACTGGTGCTGCTACACTGCACTTTAGCTATGGGCAATTGTTCGAAAGGACATAGTGAGTTAAAGCCTTCCATTCTCCCTGCTCTGAAATAATTACAAGGTTGATTCATAAGAAATGACAGAATGTGGCTTTTTAAATAGAGATTTGAACTGGAGTATTCACTCAATATTTATCACTGCTCCTCCGTTAGTGACATGTTTAATAAAAGACTCTCTATTGTACATATTATTAATATTCTGAGTACATGAATTATTATCTCCCAGCACAAGTGAGTGTTGGGTTCTCAGCTTCGTGCTGCCCCTGTTAGTAATTTAATATTCTCATCCTTCCGTTAAATGCAGTGATGGGCTCGGCTACAGTCAGGGCCTCCGTGGTCCCGGCTATTTCGGAATGCACTGTCGGAGTTTGTTGGGTTTTGGGGTGTTCAGGGCTCAGTGCCGTTGGTTCATCACGTCCCACACTGAAGGATTTGCAATTGTGGCACCATTATTGCCAGCTGTAGTCTGCAGTGAGATGCTGCTAATTCTGTGGCCATCTGACCATTATACCTAGACTGAGAGGCGATATCACCAGGTCGCCTCACCTCAATCGCCTCTCCTGTCCCAGTTCCCTTTACTTCAGCGATGTTTCCCCATTCTATCCCTCCCAGATGTGGAGAGGGCCCAGGCTATTTCCACGGCAGCCAGTGACACCCAATGACCCGTCAGGAGACACCCTTCTGTCTCTCTCCAGCGCACTGCTACCATCAGGAGCCTTACCTGGACATCTGGCGAGAACGGACCTGCAGGCAGATTGAAGTGACAACACACTCATGGAACCGACTCTATGCCCTGATGGCGAGGAAAACAGCACTGGAATTCTGAGACTGGACTCCAGAAACACTGCTCATTATTGTCCAAACCATCTTAAAACTAGTTAGCGTTACATAGGAACACAGAAACAGGAGGAGGCCATTCAGCCCCTCGAGCTTCAATTAGATCATGGCTGATCTGCACCTCAACACCATCTACCCACCTTTGATCCATATCTATTAATTAATAACCTTACCCAACAAAAATCTATCAGTCTCAGTCTTGAGAGCTCCAATTATCCCAGCATCCACAACCTTTCGGAGGAGAAAGTTCCAAATTTCCACTAGCGTTGTATGAAAAATACTTCCTGACATCACCCCTGAACGGCCTAGCTCTAATTTTAAGATTACGCCCCCTTATTCTGGGTTCCCCCCCACCAGAGGATAGTTTCTGTATCTACCCTAACAAATCCTTCAATCATCTTAAACACCTCAATCAAATGACCCCTCAATCTTCTAAACCCAAGAGAATATAAGCCAAATTTATGCAACTATGTTAAGGGGACAGGGTATGCAGCATATCACCTTAGACACTTTTATCTAAGGGTTTACCTGAATCGGCTTTTATCAAAGTCACAAAGACATCCTATGTGACTATGAGCATGGTAAACTGTCCCTCCTCATCCTTCTCGACCTGTCTGGAACCTTTGACACGGTTGACCACACCATCCTTCTCCAACACCTCTCCTCCATCGTCCAGCTGGGTGGGACTACCCTCGTCTGTTCTACTCTTACCTATCCAGTCATAGCCAGAGAATCACCTGCAAAGGCTTCTCTTCCCACATTGTTACCTCTGGGGTCCCCCAAGGATCTATCCTTGGCCCCCCTCCTATTTCTCATTCACATGTTGCCCCTTGGTGACATCATCCAAAAACACAGCGTCAGTTTCCACATGTACGCTGACGACACCCAGCTCTACCTCACCACCTCTTCTCTCGACCCCTCCACGGTGTCTAAATTGTCAGACTGCTTGACCGACATACAGTTCTGGATGAGCTGAAATTTCCTCCAACTAAATATTGGGAAGACCGAAGCCATTGATTTCGGTCCCCACCACAAACTGTTCCCTAGCCATTGACGCCATCCCTCTCCCTAACATCTGTCTGAGGCTGAACCACACTGTTCACAACCTTGGTGTCGCATCTGACCCTGAAGTGAGCTTCCGACCACATATCCGCGCCATATCTAAGACCACCTATTTCCACCACCGTAACATCGCCTGACTCTGCCTCCACCTCAGCTCATCTGCTGCTGAAACCCTCATCCATGCCTTTGTTACCTCTAGACTTGACTATTCCAACGCACTCCGGGCCGGCCTCCCACATTCCACCCTCCATAAACTTGAGCTTGTCCAAAACTCGGCTGCCCGTGTTCTAATTCGCACCAAGTCCCATTCGCCCATCTCCCCTGTGCGCGCTGACCTTCGAGTACAGGAACAAGGATGTCTTGCTGCAGCTGTACAGGGCCTTGGTGAGACCGCACCTTGAGTATTGTGTGCAGTTTTGGTCACCTTACCTGAGGAAGGACGTTCTTGCCATGGAGGGAGTGCAGCGAAGATTCACCAGGCTGATACCTGGGATGGCAGGATTGATGTATGAGGAGAGATTGTGTCGATTGGGCTTATACTCACTGGAGTTTAGAAGATTGAGAGGGGATCTCATCGAAACCTATAAAATTCTGTCAGGTCAGGACAGACTAGATGCAGGAAGGATGTTTCTGATGGCCGGGGAGTCCAGAACCAGGGGTCATAGTCAAAGGATAAGGGGTAAGCCATTTAGGACTGAAATGAGGAGGAATTTCTTCACCCAGAGAGTGGTGAACCTGTGGAATTCTCTGCCACAGAGGGCGGTGGAGGCCAGTTCATTAAATATATTCAAGAAAGAGTTGGATATATTTCTTGAGGCTAAAGGGATCAAGGGATATGGGGAGAAGGCAGGAACAGGGTACTGAATTTGGATGATCAGCCATGATCACATTGAATGGCGGAGCAGGCTCGAGGGGCCGAATGGCCTACTCCTGCTCCTATCTTCTATGTTTCTATGTTTACATTGGCTCCCGGTTAAGCAGCGCCTCGTTTTCAAAATTCTCATCCTTGTTTTCAAATCCCTCCATGGCCTCGCCCCTCATTAACTCTGTAATCTCGTTCAGCCCCGCAACCCTCTGAGAAATCTATGCCCCTCCTATTCTGGCCTCTTGAGCATCCCCGATATCAATCGCTCCACCACTGGTGGCCGTGCCTTCTGCTGCCAAGGCCCTAAGCTCTGGAATTCCCTCCCTAAGCCTCTCTGCCTCTCTCTCCTCCTTTAAGACGTTCCTGAAAACTTACCTCTTTGACCAGGCCCTAATATCTCCTATGTGGCTCGGTGCCAAATTGTATTTGATATTTGCTCCTGTGAGGCGCCTTGGGATGTTTTACTATGTTAAAGGCACTTTATAAATGCAAGTTGTTGTTGTTTTATACAGGTTGACTATTCCCGGATTCCCAGGCCTATTGAAAGTGGAATTTACCTCTTAAAGCCAGATTACATCCCCTGCTTCAGTGAAGAATGCTGAAGGATGTCCTGGCTACTGCTGGGTCCCTGGAGGTCCTAGTGGACACAGCGAGGGCCAGGAGGGAGGTTCTGTTCCCCACCAGCCACAGGAGCCCTCCAAGGCCAGGCTGAATCAGGCCTGGACAGTGGGCAGTGCCACCAGCACCATTCCCAGCTCCTGGCTTCAATGTAGGAAGGGGTTCATTGATCTCACCAAAGCAGCAAGGGTGAGTGCATCACTTCATCTCTCCATCTCTCTCAGCGCTCCTTTCACCTCCCTCTCCGCCACTCTCAATAATTCCCTCCCCTCCATCACGTCCTTCACCAGACACTCACAATGCCACACCACATCACCTCTTTCCCATTCCAAACACACTCTCCACTTTCCTCCCTTCACAGCACACACTGATACTATTCACTTCTCACATCCTAGCCCTTGCACAACCACCAGCTCCTCCCAGCACTCCTTCCTCACTTCACATTGCACAAACTTCTCTTTACATTCATCACCTCCTCATCCTCTTTCTATCTCACGTCTTCTCACCACATCCACTGTATGCACAAACCACATACCCCTCCACTCACCTTTCACTCAAAGTCAGGAGTATGATAAAACACTCTCCTCCTGCCTGGAAGAGTTCAGCTCCAACAACACTCAAGAAGCTGGACACCATCCAGGACAAAGCAGCCCGCTTGATTGGCACCCCATCCACCACCTTAAACATTCACTCCCTCCACCACCGGAGCACCGTGGCTGCAGTGTGAACCATCTACAAGGCGCTCTGCAGCAACTCGCCAAGGCTTCTTCAGCAGCACCTCCCAAACCCGCGACCTCTTCCACCTAGAAGGACAAGGGCAACAGACGCATGGGAACACCGCCACCTCCAAGTACCCCTCCAAGTCACACACCATCCTGACTTGGAAGTATATCGCCGTTCCTTCATCATCGCTGGGTCAAAATCCTGGAACTCCCTCCCAAACAGCACTGTGGGAGTACCTTCACCACACGGACTGCAGTAGTTTAAGAAGGCGGCTCACCACCACCTTCTCAGGAGCAATTAGGGATGGGCAATAAATGCTGGCCTTGCCAGCGACGCCCAGATCCCAGGAACGATTTTAAAAAATGCTCTTTCTGCAGGACAAGGCCACACATGATGGCAGGGGAGGAGTTAGATGGGGGAGGAGTAAGGGGAGAGAAGCGAGATGGAGAGGAGCGAGTCAGGAGGAGTGAGATGGGGAGGAATGAGACAGGGGAGGAGTGCGATGGTGGGAGCGTGTCGGAGGGGAGGAATGCGAGGGGGAGATGCGAGATGGGGAGGTGCAAGACAGGCAGGAGTAAGGTGGGGGTAATGAGATGGGGTGGAGTGAGACGGGGAGGAGTAAGATGGGGGGAGTGAGACGGGGAGTGAGACGGGGAGGAGTGAGTTGGAGGAGTGAGATGAAGGAGTGAGACGGGGTAGATTGAGGTGGAGGAGTGAGATGGGGGAAAGTGAGATGGGGTAGATTGAGATGGGGGAGTGAGACGGGTGAGATCAGTGGGCCAGGCAGAGCCATGAGTATTGGGGACAGTGAGGCTGTGATTTACCTCAGCAGGGTATCCGTACATTACTCATCTCCGTTCATTCACCTCAGCAAGTACACAGCAAGCTTCACATCTTCAAGCTGCTTTATCCGAACTGTCACCTGTTAATTGTCCAGCTTCTATTTGCCATCCTAACTCTTCTCACCTTTCTCTGTCTTCAAGGCCCCTCACAGCAGCAAGAGGCTTTTGCACAAGACACCTCAAGAGGGACAATCTTCCTGAGGATGCAACGTCACTCGCTCCACCCCTCCTTGGCACCAGCTCCGACACTGGCACTCCTCACCGGTTAGATGGCGAGCTGGAGGGTTCAGCACCAGTGGGCAGCAGCAGGTACTGGTGACAGGGACAGCCCGGGAGAGAGCAGGCCAAGGGTCAGGCCCCGCTCCCAGCTCTGTTACACACAGATGACGACTTCAGGGGCACAGCCATGAAATGAAAACTGCTGGCCTCACACGAGGCATTGGAAACCCCACCAAGGAGGTTCAGCACTGTGGTTGAGAGTGTGGAAGAATGCACCTTCAGCCGGTGTGGTGCCACCACACCAAGGCATCAGCACCCTGCAATCTCCCCTGGAGAGTGGGCTGGAGGGGAGAGGGTGCAGGGTACCCCCTTGCCCCGCAGCTACAGTTGGCCACAGAGGGTCGAATGTTGGGGGCTTGATAGACTGTCACAGCTGCCTGGTGCCTTGCCGAACCTTGCCTGATCCTATTTGTGCAATCGGACACTGGCTGCACGTTGATGAATTGTGGAGACCTTTCTACTGATGATTGGCTGATCTAGTGCCCTGATGGCAACGTGTGCTCAGTCAATGACGCCCTGGACACACAGGAAACTGGCCACCGCTACAAATCATCATGCAATCACAATCTCCTCGTGCAATCGCAGTGTCCTCGTGCAATCACTGTCTCCTCGTGCAATCACTGTCTCCTCGTGCAATTACTGTCTCCTCGTGCAATCACAGTCTCCTCGTGCAATCGCAGTCTCCTCGTGCAATCTCTGTCTCCTCGTGCAATCACTGTCTCCTCGTGCAATCGCAGTCTCCTCGTGCAATCTCTGTCTCCTCGTGCAATCACTGTCTCCTCGTGCAATCACTGTCTCCTCGTGCAATCGCAGTCTCCTCGTGCAATCGCAGTCTCCTCGTGCAATCGCTGTCTTCTCGTGCAATCGCTGTCTCCTCGTGCAATCGCTGTCTCCTCGTGCAATCGCAGTCTCCTCGTGCAATCGCTGTCTCCTCGTGCAATCGCTGTCTCCTCGTGCAATCGCTGTCTCCTCGTGCAATCGCAGTCTCCTCGTGCAATCACAGTCTCCTCGTGCAATCACTGTCTCCTCGTGCAATCGCAGTCTCCTCGTGCAATCGCAGTCTCCTCGTGCAATCGCTTTCTCCTCGTGCAATCTCTGTCTCCTCGTGCAATCACTGTCTCCTCGGGCAATCACGGTCTCCTCGTGCAATCACGGTCTCCTCGTGCAATCACTGTCTCCTCGTGCAATCACTGTCTCCTCGTGCAATCGCAGTCTCCTCGTGCAATCACAATCTCCTCGTGCAATCACAGTCTCCTCGTGCAATCGCAGTCTCCTCGTGCAATCGCAGTCTCCTCGTGCAATCACTGTCTCCTCGTGCAATCACTGTCTCCTCGTGCAATCGCAGTCTCCTTGTGCAATCGCAGTCTCCTCGTGCAATCACTGTCTCCTCGTGCAATCACTGTCTCCTCGTGCAATCACTGTCTCCTCGTGCAATCACTGTCTCCTCGTGCAATCGCAGTCTCCTCCTGCAATCGCAGTCTCCTCATGCAATCGCAGTCTCCTCATGCAATCACTGTCTCCTCGTGCAATCACTGTCTCCTCGTGCAATCACTGTCTCCTCGTGCAATCGCAGTCTCCTCGTGCAATCGCAGTCTCCTCGTGCAATCAGTGTCTCCTCGTGCAATGGCAGTCTCCTCGTGCAATCACAGTCTCCTCGTGCAATGGCAGTCTCCTCGTGCAATCACAGTCTCCTCATGCAATCACAGTCTCCTCGTGCAATCGCAGTCTCCTCATGCAATGGCAGTCTCCTCGTGCAATCACAGTCTCCTCGTGCAATCACAGTCTCCTTGTGCAATCACAGTCTCCTCGTGCAATGGCAGTCTCCTCGTGTAATCACAGTCTCCTCCTGCAATCACAGTCTCCTCGTGCAATCACAGTCTCCTCGTGCAATCACAGTCTCCTCATGCAATCGCAGTCTCCTCGTGCAATCGCAGTCGCCTCGTGCAATCGCAGTCTCCTCGTGCAATCGCAGTCTCCTCGTGCAATCGCAGTCTCCTCCTGCAATCGCAGTCTCCTCGAGCGATCGCAGTCTCCTCATGCAATCGCAGTCTCCTCGTGAAATCGCAGTCTCCTCGTGCAATCGCAGTCTCCTCATGCAATCACAGTCTCATCGTGCAATGGCAGTCTCCTCGTGCAATCACAGTCTCCTCATGCAATCACAGTCTCCTCGTGCAATCGCGGTCTCCTCATGCAATGGCAGTCTCCTCGTGCAATCACAGTCTCCTCATGCAATCACAGTCTCCTTGTGCAATCACAGTCTCCTCGTGCAATGGCAGTCTCCTCGTGTAATCACAGTCTCCTCCTGCAATCACAGTCTCCTCGTGCAATCGCAGTCTCCTTGTGCAATCACAGTCTCCTCGTGCAATCGCAGTCTCCTCGTGCAATCGCAGTCTCCTCATGCAATGGCAGTCTCCTCGTGCAATCACAGTCTCCTCGTGCAATCACAGTCTCCTCATGCAATCGCAGTCTCCTCGTGCAATCGCAGTCTCCTCGTGCAATGGCAGTCTCCTCGTGCAATCGCAGTCTCCTCCTGCAATCGCAGTCTCCTCGAGCAATCGCAGTCTCCTCGTGCAATCGCAGTCTCCTCGTGCAATCGCAGTCTCCTCGTGCAATCGCGGTCTCCTCGTGCAATCGCGGTCTCCTCGTGCAATCGCAGTCTCCTCGTGCAATCGCAGTCTCCTCGTGCAATCGCAGTCTCCTCGTGCAATCGCGGTCTCCTCGTGCAATCACGGTCTCCTCGTGCAATCACGGTCTCCTCGTGCAATCGCAGTCTCCTCGTGCAATCGCAGTCTCCTCGTGCAATGGCAGTCTCCTCGTGCAATCACAGTCTCCTCGTGCAATGGCAGTCTCCTCGTGCAATGGCAGTCTCCTCGTGCAATCACAGTCTCCTCATGCAATCACAGTCTCCTCGTGCAATCGCAGTTTCCTCATGCAATGGCAGTCTCCTCGTGCAATCACAGTCTCCTCGTGCAATCACAGTCTCCTCGTGCAATCACAGTCTCCTCGTGCAATGGCAGTCTCCTTGTGTAATCACAGTCTCCTCCTGCAATCACAGTCTCCTCATGCAATCGCAGTCTCCTCGTGCAATCGCAGTCTCCTCGTGCAATCGCGGTCTCCTCGTGCAATCACGGTCTCCTCGTGCAATCACGGTCTCCTCGTGCAATCACTGTCTCCTCGTGCAATCACTGTCTCCTCGTGCAATCACTGTCTCCTCGTGCAATCACTGTCTCCTCGTGCAATCGCAGTCTCCTCGTGCAATCACTGTCTCCTCGTGCAATCACTGTCTCCTCGTGCAATCGCAGTCTCCTCGTGCAATCGCTGTCTCCTCGTGCAATTGCTGTCTCCTCGCGCAATCACGGTCTCCTCGTGCAATCACGGTCTCCTCGTGCAATCACTGTCTCCTCGTGCAATCGCAGTCTCCTCGTGCAATCGCAGTCTCCTCGTGCAATCGCAGTCTCCTCGTGCAATCGCAGTCTCCTCGTGCAATCGCTGTCTCCTCGTGCAATCACAGTCTCCTCGTGCAATCACAGTCTCCTCGTGCAATCGCAGTCTCCTCGTGCAATCGCAGTCTCCTCATGCAATCACAGTCTCCTCGTGCAATCGCAGTCTCCTCATGCAATCGCAGTCTCCTCATGCAATCACTGTCTCCTCGTGCAATGGCAGTCTCCTCGTGCAATCACAGTCTCCTCGTGCAATGGCAGTCTCCTCGTGCAATCACAGTCTCCTCATGCAATGGCAGTCTCCTCGTGCAATCACAGTCTCCTCGTGCAATCACAGTCTCCTTGTGCAATCACAGTCTCCTCGTGCAATGGCAGTCTCCTCGTGTAATCACAGTCTCCTCCTGCAATCACAGTCTCCTCGTGCAATCGCAGTCTCCTCGTGCAATCGCAGTCTCCTCGTGCAATCGCAGTCTCCTCGTGCAATCACGGTCTCCTCGTGCAATCACGATCTCCTCGTGCAATCGCAGTCTCCTCGTGCAATCGCAGTCTCCTCGTGCAATGGCAGTCTCCTTGTGCAATGGCAGTCTCCTCGTGCAATCACAGTCTCCTCGTGCAATGGCAGTCTCCTCGTGCAATCACAGTCTCCTCATGCAATCACAGTCTCCTCGTGCAATCGCAGTCTCCTCATGCAATGGCAGTCTCCTCGTGCAATCACAGTCTCCTCGTGCAATCACAGTCTCCTTGTGCAATCACAGTCTCCTCGTGCAATGGCAGTCTCCTTGTGTAATCACAGTCTCCTCCTGCAATCACAGTCTCCTCGTGCAATCGCAGTCTCCTCGTGCAATCGCAGTCTCCTCGTGCAATCGCAGTCTCCTCGTGCAATCACGGTCTCCTCGTGCAATCACGGTCTCCTCGTGCAATCGCGGTCTCCTCGTGCAATCGCAGTCTCCTCGTGCAATCGCAGTCTCCTCGTGCAATCGCGGTCTCCTCGTGCAATCGCAGTCTCCTCTGCAATCGCAGTCTCCTCGTGCAATCACGGTCTCCTCGTGCAATCACGGTCTCCTCGTGCAATCGGAGTCTCCTCGTGCAATCGCAGGCTCCTCGTCCAATCGCAGGCTCCTCATGCAATGGCAATGTCCTCGTGGAGTTGCAGCCTAGTCGTGTAATCGTAGTATCCTTGTGGAATCACTGTCTCTTTGTGCAGCTGTAATATCCTCGTGCAATCACATTCTCCTCATGCAATCGTAGTATCATTGTGAAAACTCAGTATCCTCGTGCAATCGCAGCTGCCTCGTGCACTCACATTTTCCTCGTGCAATTACGGTATTCTCGTGTAATTGCAATATCCGCATGCAATAGCTTCTCTTGGAATTGCTGGCTCCTCGTGCAACCTCAAAATCCTCGTGCAATCACATTCCCTTCATGCAATTGCAGTATCCTTGTGCAATTGCCATCTCCGCATGGAATTGCTGTCTCCTTGTGCAAGCACACTATTCTCATTAACTAGCAGCATCCTCATGCAATCGTAGACTTCTCATGGAATCAATGTGTCCTCGTGCAATTGCATTCTTCTCCTGCAATAGCAGTCTTCTTGTGCAATCGCAGTCTCCTCGTGCAAGTTTCTTTGTAAATGCCCAGGTACAATTGCCAGGCTCCCAATCACGGGCGGTGGTGAAAAGCCAGAGCTCCCGGTTGGCATGTCTCCTCTGACCCTCCTGCACAGCAGCAGCCCAGAGAGATACCCACAGCTCCGATGCATGCAGTACGCAATGAAAAATCCCCAGAGAAACAGGCCCAGGAGGACAATGGGCTGCAGCTTTCAGCCGTTCTCAGTAAATTTGCTTCTGGCAAAACAGCAAAGCAGGTTATCGGCAGTGCAGCTCTGAAATAGAAGGAAACAAGCACAGTCACCCCAGGCAGCAAGTCAGTGCTGTTTACAGTCTGTAGTGGTTATGTTACTGGACCAGTAATCCAGAGGCTGTGACGAGTAATCCGCAACGTGTGTTCAAATCACACCACGGTAGTTTGAGATTTTGAACTCAGTTAAAAAAATATGGAAATAAAAAGCTAGGATCTGTAAAAATGACCATTAAGTTGTTGGATTGACATAAAAACTCAACTGGCTCACTTTAGGGAAGGAAAGTGCCGTCCTTACCCAGTCTGGGTCTATACATGCCTCCAGTCCCACACCAACGCGATTGATTCTGAACTGTCCTCTGAAGGAGTCCAGCGTGCCACTCAGTTGTATCAAACAGAAGGCCCACCACTATCTTCTCAGGTCAACTAGAGATGGGCAATCAATACCAGCCTTGCCAGCGACCTGAGAAGTTGACAAGTATCCTCTCCCACCTCACACTCCTCTGGCTCCCTGGTGCTCTGTGAACCCTCTAGTTGCCCCCAGTTAAAAGTCTCTGAGCTGGTGGTGAGGAGTGAGCAACAACATAAGAAATAGGAACAGGAGTCGGCCATTCGGCCCTTCGAGCCTGCTCCGTCATTCAATAAGATCATGGCTGATCTTCTACCTCATCTCCACTTTCCTGCACTATCCCCATATCCCTTGATTCCCTTAATATCCAAAATTTTATCGATCTCTGTCTTGAATATACTCAATGACTGAGCCACGACAGCCCTCTGGGGTAGAGAATTGCAAAAATTCAACACCCTCTGAGTGAAGAAATATCTTCTCATCTCAGTCCTAAATAGCCGACCCCTTATTCTGAGACTGTGACCCCTGGTTCTAGACTCCCCAGCCAGGGGAAACATCCTCCCTGCATCTACCCTGTCAAGCCCTGGAAGAATTTTGTATGTTTCAATGAGATCACCTCTCATACTTCTAAACTCTAGAGAATATAGGCCTAGTCTACTCAATCTCTCCTCATAGGACAATCCCCCCATCCCAGGAATCAGTCTGGTGAACCTTCGTTGCACTCCCTCTATGACAAGTATATCCTTCCTTAGGTAAGGAGACCAAAACTGTACACGATACTCCAGGTGTGGTCTCACCAGGGCCCTATATAATTGCAGTAAGACATATTTACTCTTATACTCAAATCCTCTTGTAATAAAGGTCAACATACCATTTGTTTTCCTAATTGCTTGCTGTACCTGCATATTAACTTTCAGTGATTCGTGTACAAGGACACCCAGGTCCCTCTGAACACCAACATTTCCCAATCTCTCACCATTTCAAAAATACTCTGCTTTTCTATTTTTCCTACCAAAGTGGATAACTTCACATTTCTCCACGTTATATTCCGTTTGCCATGTTCTTGCCCACTCACTTAGCCTGTCTATATCCCCTTGAAGCCTCTTTGCATCCTCCTCACAACTTACATTCCCACCTAGCTTTGTAACATCATCAAATTTGGATATATTACATTTGGTCCCCTCATCCAAATCATTGATGTAGATTGTGAATAGCTGAGGCCCAAGCACTGATCCTTGCCGTACACCACTAGTTACAGCCTGCCAACCTGAAAATGACCCGTTTATTCCTACTCTCTGTTTTCTGTCCGTTAACCAATCCTCAATCCATGCTCGTATATTATCCCCAATCCCATGAGCCGTAATTTTGTTTAATAACCTCTTGTGTGGCACATTATCGAATGCCTTCTGAAAATCCAAATACACCACATCCACTGGTTCCCCCTTATCTATTCTGCTGGTTACAACCTCAAAAATCTCTAACAGATTCGTCAAACACAATTTCCCTTTCATAAATCCATGTTGAATCTGCCCAATCCTATTATTATTTTCTAAGTGCCCTGTTACCACGTCCTTAATAATAGAATCTAGCATTTTCCTACTACTGATGTCAGGCTAACTGGTCTGTAGTTCCCCGTTTTCTCTCTCCCTCATTTCTTAAATAGTGGAGTTACATTTGCTACCTTCCAATCCGCAGGAACCGTACTAGCATCTATGGAATTTTGGAAAATGACAACCAATGCATCCACTATCTCTATAGCCACCTCTTTCAAAACCCTAGGATGTAGGCCATCAGGTCCAGGGGATTTATCGGCTTTCAGTCCCATTAATTTCTCCAGTACTCTTTTTTTTTTTTACTAATACTAATTTCAATCAGTTCCTCATTCTTGCATTCCCCCAGGATCCAACTACAGGTTTTATCCAGGATCCAGCCTCAGGATTTGCCCAGGATTTGACTCCAGGTTTACCCCAGGCTCCGACTCCAGGTTTTGCCCATGATCCGACTTCACATTTTGCCCAGGATCCGACTCCAGGTTTTTCCCAAGATCCGACTCCAGGTTTTGCCCAGGAACCAGCTCCATGTTAGCCCAAATCTGGCTCAATGTTTGGCCCAGAATACGGCGCCAAATTTTTCCCAGGATCCGGCTCCATGTTTTGCATTGATGCCAGCTCCAGGTTTTGTCCAGGATCCGGCTCCTGGTTTTGTCCAGGATCCCGCTCCATGTTTTACCCAGGACCAGCTCCTGGTTTTGCCCAGGATTCAGCTCCATGGACGGGCTGCACCTCAACAGAGCCGGGACCAATATATCCGTGGGGAGGTTTGCTGGTGCTGTTGGGGAGGCATTTGGCAGGGGGATGGGCACCAGGATGTAGCATTAGAAAGGAGAAACAAGGTGCACAAAAGAGTGGGAGATACAGATAGCACTAGAGTAAGAACTAGTAGGGTATTAGGTGGGGTCAGACTGAGAGAGAATACAAGAAGGTCTAAGATAGGTTTACAGTGTACGTGTGTAAACACACAAAGTGGGTAAATAAGGTAGGTGAGCAGCAGGCACAAATAGACACATGGGAATATGATGTTGTGGCGATAACAGAGACCTGGCTCAAAAAAGGGCAGGATTGGATACTAAATATTCCTGGGTATAAGGTGTTCAGGAAAGATAGGGAAGGAAAGAAAGGAGGTGGGGTGTCAGTATTGATTAAGGGGAATATTACAGTGCTGGAGAGAGAGGGTGTCCTGGAGGGGTCAAGGACAGAATCTATTTGGTTAGAGTTAAGAAACAATAGAGGTGTCATTACACTACTCGGTGTATTCTATAGGCTGCCAACTAGTGGGAAGGATATAGAGGAGCAAATTTACAGAGAATATACAGGGAAATTATAGAGTAGTGATTAATGGGGAACTTCAATTATCCTAATATAGACTGGGATAGTAACAGTGTAAAGGGCAGAGAGGAGGAAGAATTTCTGAAGTGTGTTCAGGAGAATTTTCTTGATCAGTACGTTTCCGGCCCAACAAGGAAGGAGGCATTGCTGGATCTGGTTCGGGGGATTGAGGTGGGTCAAGTGGAGCAAGTTTCAGTAGGAGAACATTTAGCGAACCGTGATCATAGTATCATGAGCTTTAGATTAGCTTCTTAGGCAGTCCCTCGGAACCGAGGATGACTTGCTTCCACATTAAAAATGAGTTCTCAGGTGACTGATGAGTCCAATGCGGGACCTACAGTCTCTGTCACAGGTGGGGCAGACGACGGTTGAAGCGGGGGGTGGGTGGGGTGCTTGGGTTGACGTGCGCTCCTTCCGCTGTTTGCGCTTGGCTTCCGCTTGCTCCCGGCGAAGAGACTTGAGGTGTTCGGCGCCTTCCCAGATGCTTCTCCTCCACTTTGTGCGGTCTTGGGCCAGGGATTCCCAGGTGTCGGTGGGGATGTTACACTTTTTCAAGGAGGCTTTGAGGGTGTCCTTGAAGCGTTTTCTCTGCCCACCTGGGGCTCTCTTGCCGCGCCGGAGCTCCGAGTATAGCGCTTGTTTTGGGAGTCTCGTATCGGGCATACAGACAATGTGACCCGTCCATCGGAGCTGATTGAGCGTGGTCAGAGCTTCGATGCTGGGGATGTTGGCCTGAGCAAGAACACTGACGTTGGTGCGCCTATCCTGCCAATGGATTTGCAGGATCTTGCGGAGGCAGTGTTGGTGGTACCTCTCCAGTGCTTTGAGGTGCCTGCTGTACATGGTCCATGTCTCTGAGGCATACAGGAGGGCGGGTATCACTGCTGCCCTGTAGACCATGAGCTTAGTGCCGGGTTTGAGGTCCTGGTCTTCAAACACTCTCTTCCTCAGGCGACCGAAGGCTGCACTGGCACACTGAAGGCGGTGTTGGACTTCGTCATCGACGTCTGCCCTTGTTGACAGTAGGCTCCAGAGGTATGGAAAGTGGTCCATGTTGTCCAAGGCCTTGTCATGGATTTTGATAATCGGGGGGCAGCACTGTGTGGCGGGGGCAGGTTTGTCTTACGGATGTTTAGTGTAAGGCCCATGCTCTCGTACGCTTCGGTGAAGGTGTTTGCAATGGTTTGGAGTTCGACCTCCAATTTAGATTAGCTATGGAAAAGGACAAGGATCAATCTAGAGTAAAAATACTTAATTGGAAGAAGGCCAGTTTCAGTCGATTGAGAATGGATCTGGCCCGGGTAAATTGGAATCAAAGATTGGCAGGCAAAACTGTAATCGAACAATGGGCTGCCTTTAAAGAGGAGATGGTTCGTGTTATGTTCATAAATAAATAAATAGACGTTTTCATTATGAACAGCTAGCTTGAGCTAGTCATTTATTCAGCCATGTGGACTAGTGTACAGGCATCCATCTTGACTACTGCCTTGTGGGTAGCCCCACTACTAAACATACAGCTCCACCTAGTGTACCATTCTAGAATGACATGTTACTGATCATTACATCCCCCTTCCTTAGAGGTAGGGCGTAGTGGTTATGTCACTAGACTAGTAAACCAGAGGCTCAGTCAAATGCTCTGAGGATATGGGTTCAAATCCCACCACGGCAGCTGGTGGAATTTAAATTCAATTCAATTTAATTCTGGAATTAAATGTTAGTCTTAGTAATGGCGACCATGATACCATTGTCGATTGTTGCAAAAACCCATCTGGTTCACTAATGTCCTTTAGGGAAGGAAATCTGCCGTCCTTACCTGGTCTGGCCTACATGTGACTCCAGACCCACAGCAATGTGGTTGACTCTTAATGCCCTCGGAAATGGCCTAGCAAGCCATTCAGTTGTAAACAACCGCTACGAAAAACAATAAGAGTAAAACCGGATGGACCACCCGGCATCGACCTTGGCACCGGAAACGACAACAACAACGGCAAACCCAGCCCTGTCGACCCTGCAAAGTCCTCCTTACCAACATCTGGGGGCTTGTGCCAAAATTGGGAGAGCTGTCCCACAGACTAGTCAAGCAACAGCCTGACATAGTCATAATTCCTGGAACTCCCTTCCTAACAGCATTGTGGGTGTACCTACACCATATGGATTGCAGCGGTTCAAGAAGGCGGCTCACCACCATCTTCTCAAGGGCAATTAGGGATGGGCACTAAATGCAGGCCTAGCCAGCGATGCCCACATCCCATCAATGAATTTAAAAAAAAGGTTAAACAAAATCAATAGCAATCAATCATAACGACATAAACATCTTCACAACAGTCAACACATTTTCAAAGCTTTACTTTATGAACTCTAAGCTTTTCATTCTTTTATTATAGTTTTCTTTGTACTCAAAGATTAAGTCTATCAGGCTTTTTTACTTCACGTGTGGATCTTCTCAGCACAGGTAAGTCTGATGTGTTTTCATGAGAGCCTGTATGTGTGTTTGTGTTAGATTGTTCTGGTGGTGAGTGATAAGATTCAGTTGCGGCATTGTCATCGATTTGCTCTTGGATAGTTTCTTGTGTTTTCAGGAGGGAACGGCGGTTCCTCCTGAGAATCTGTCCTTCCTCAGTTCTAACAGTGTATGACCTTGGTCCTACTTCCTCAAGAGCTGTAGCTTTCCTGTTCCATACATCTGGATCCTCAATCCTGACAACATCATCCCTTGTCAATGGTTTCAGAGTTTTGGATGACTTGTCATAGTGTGATTTCTGTTTCAGCTTTAACAGTTGAAGTCTCTGTCTCAGTTCCTTACTCTGCTTTTCTTTTGCACAGCAGGGTAGCGTGGTGCGCAACTTGCGACCCATTAGGAGTTCAGCAGGTGAAGAACCACAGTCTAAAGGGGAGGCTCGGTAGCTCAGCAGGGCGAGATAAGGATCAGACTTGCTTTCTGTTGCTTTCTTCAGTAGCTGTTTGAGAACTTGAACACCTTTCTCTGCCTTACCATTCGACTGAGCATACAGAGGACTGGATGTGATGTGTTGAAAGTCATAATGTGCTGCAAACTGTTGCCACTCCTTACAGTTGAAGCATGGACCATTGTCGCTAATGGCAATCCTGGGAATTCCATGTCTGGCGAAGATGGACTTAACATGCATTATGACACTGCTTGCTGATCTGCTTGAGAGCAGCGCCATCTCAGGATAGTTAGAATAGTAGTCAATCACTATTAGATAGTCTTTACCATTCAAATGAAAGAGGTCCATACCAACATTTTGCCATGGTGCTGTTGGTAAGTCAGCTACTATCATTGGTTCCTTTGCTTGTTTGTTTTGGTGTTTCTGACATGTCTCACATATGCCTATCAAGTTCTCAATGTCCTTATTTATGCCAGGTCAATAAACAGTGTCTCTTGCTCTCCTTTTGCATTTTTCAATTCCGAAGTGTCCCTCATGAATCCTTTTGAGCATGTCTTGATGTAGAGCCTGTGGAATGACTACTCTGTTCTGTTTTAGTAATAGTCCACTTGCGACACTCAACTCTGACCTGATGTGATAGTACTTTGGACAGGAACCTTTTGGCCAACCATGATGAATGTTCTCTATTACTGTTTGTAACACTGTATCTTTTACTGTTTCTTCTGTTATTTGCTTTGATTTTGTGTCTGACACGGGCAGCGCAGCAGTGACCATACTCACATGAACATCCACGTCTTCTTCAGTAGAGCTCACATGACCCATTGTGGGTGCTCGGGATAGTGCATCTGCTAACACTATGTGTTTGCCTGGTGTGTAGATCAGTTCAAAGTCATATCTTTGCAGCTTCATCATGAGTCGTTGAATCCTTGGAGACAGCTCATTCAGGTTTTTTTTTATGATGGCAACCAGTGGGCAGTGGTCTGTCTCAACTGTGAAGGTGGGAAGTCCATATATGTAGCCATGGAACTTTTCTAGTCCAACTACCAAGCCTAGACATTCCTTTTCAATCTGGGCGTATCGACACTCAGAGTCAGTCATAGACCTGGAGGCATAGGCAACAGGCTTCCAATCTTCACCCTCTGCTTGTAGCAAGACCGCGCCTAGGCCATCTTTTGATGCATCCGTTGACACTTTGATTCTCTTTGTTGGGTCAAAGAAGGTGAGTACAGGTGTGGTTGTCAGCACTGTTTTCAGGTTCATCCACTCTTGTTCATGTCTTTCTGTCCATGCGAACTCATTTGTTTTATGTAGCAGGTCTCGCAGACAGGCTGTCTTGGCTGACAAGTTAGGAATGAACTTTCCAATGAAGTTTATCATCCCCATGATGCATAGCACTCCTTTTTTGTCAGTGGGTCGGGGCATGTTGAGTATGGCGTTTACTTTTTCCATATCTGGCTCTATTCCTTTACCAGATAGATTATCTCCTAGGAAAGTGACTTCCTGGATGCCAAACTGACACTTGGCTTTGTTGAGCTTCAGTCCATTCCGGCGTATGCTCTGTAGCACTTAAGTCAGTCTCTCATTGTGTTCTTTCAGTGTGGAGCCCCAGGTGATGATGTCATCAACATAGACCCGAACTCCTTCCAGACCTTCAATTATGTGTTCCATCGCCCTATGAAAGATTTCAGATGCAGATATTATCCTGAAAGGCATTCTGAGGAAACAATACCTGCCAAATGGTGTGTTGAAGGTACAGTATTTGATGCTCACTTCATCCAGTTTTAGTTGCCAAAATCCTTGTGAGGCATCGAGCTTTGTGAAGTATCTGGCACCTGACATTTCACTGGTGATTTCTTCTCGCTTGGGAATCTGGTAGTGTTCACGTTTTATGTTTGCATTTAAGTCCTTTGGATCCATGCATACTCTTAGATCATTGTTCTTTTTCTTTACACATACCATGGAGTTAACCCAGTCTGTTGGCTCTTCGACTTTCCTGATGACGCCTAGTGTGGTCATTCTGTCCAGTTCTTTCTTGAGCCGGTCATGCAGGGGTGCTGGAACTCTCCGTGGAGCATGTACCACTGGCTGAGCATCCTCCTTTAGCTGGATCTTGTAAGTGGATGGTAGAACTCCAATCCTTTGAACACATCCTGGAAATTACTCACTACAGAATCCACTGAGTCATCTGGTCTGCTTATGGCACAGTTTATACGGTAGACTCTCTTGACCAGTTCTAAGTCTTCACAAGCTTTGTCACCTAATAGTGAATCAAGTCCTTCAGCCACAACAGAAAACATGAGATGATGCACTTTGTCTTTGACTGTCACTTTAAGTCTGCATACACCTAAGCTATCTATTTTCTGTCCATTATAGTTCTTCAGTAGTACTGACTTTTTCTGTATTTTGGGCTTTTCTTTCATATTTTTAATGTCACTCATACTGATTAAGTTTGCTTTTGCCCCAGTGTCTAGTTTCAATGTAACTAAAGCTCCATTTACCTGCAGTGGCATCATCCATTTGTCCACTTTTACTGCATTAACTTTATGTTCAGCATTGTCCATTCCTGAGGGCTGCACATTTTCTGTATCCTTTTTGATATTGTCATATGACACCATTCCTACAAAAAATGTCTCACTTAAATCAGTGTCTTCAATCACATTGACTTGTTGCCCTTTCTTTGTTTTTACTTTTGAAAAGCATTGTTTGGCAAAGTGATTCTTTCCATTACATTTTGTGCACATTTTCCCAAACGCTGGGCATTGTCTTGACTGGTGCTGGTAACTACAGCGTTTACAATTAAAAGTTCCATCCTCTGATTGCTTTGCATTTCCGTTCTGCCCACGTTTCTTCCCCTTGTAGGACACAGCACCGACAGCAGCACAGTCATTCACTACAGTCGCATTATTATTAATTTCACTGAAAGTCTTTGCGTGCTGTTGAGCTAGCTCACTGGCATGGCATATTTTCACAGCATCCTCCAATGTTAGTTAAGTTTCTCTCAACAAACGTTCCCTGACTTTTTTATCATGAATACCAAACACAATCTGGTCACGAATCATGGATGATTTCAGTTCAGAGAAATTACACGTCTGTTCTTTCAGTTTCAGATCGGTCACAAAGCTATCAAAAGTCTCATTTTGCTGCTGTGTCTGTGAACGGAACACGTACCTCTCATAGGTCTCGTTCTTTTTGGGAGAACAATGTATATCAAACTTCTTTAGCACATTGTCCATTTTTTCTCTGTCCTCCTCTTGATCAAATACAAACGTATTAAATACCGCTATCACTTGTGGGCCTGCAACTGTGAGCAGTAACGCTATTTTCCTTGCGTCTGGCATCGTACCGAACCTGATGGTGGCAATGTAGAGTTTGAATTGTTGTTTGAAAGTCCGCCAATTGCAGTCGACATTCCCCGTGAGTTTCAAACCCTCCGGTGGCTTCAAATTCTCCATGTCACGTTTCACAATATTCAGCAGATATTACCAATCCTGGTACCATGTTATGTTCATAAATAAATAGACGTTTTCATTATGAACAGCTAGCTTGAGCTAGTCATTTATTCAGCCATGTGGACTAGTGTACAGGCATCCATCTTGACTACTGCCTTGTGGGTAACCCCACTACTAAACATACAGCTCCACCTAGTGTGCCATTCTAGAATGACATGTTACTGATCATTACAGTTCGGGTACAGTCGAGGTACATTTCCACGAGGGGGAAAGGTAGGGCAACCAAAGCCAGAGCTCCCTGGATGATGAAACAGTTAGAGGGTAAGATGAAGCAGAAAAAGGAGCGTGTGACAGATGTCAGGCTGAGAATACAAGTAAGAATTATGCTGAATATAGAAAGCTCGGAGGGGAAGTGAGAAAGGAAATAAGAGGGGCAAAGAGGGAGTATGAGAATAGACTGGCAGCTAACATAAAAAGGAATCCAAAAGTCCTCTACAGGCATATAAATAGTAAACGGGTTGGGTTTGATTAGGGACCAAAAAGGAAACCTACGCATGGAGGCAGAGGGTATGGCTGAGGTACTAAATGAGTACTTTGCATCTGTCTTCACCGAGGAAGAAGATGCTGCCAAAGTCATAGTGAAAGAGGAGATAGTTGAGATATTGGATGGGATACAAATTGATAAAGAGGAGGTACTAGAATGGCTGGCTGTACTTAAAGTAGATAAGTCAGCAGGACCGGATGTTGAGGGAAGTAAAGGTGGAAATTGCGGAGGTACTGGCCTTAATCTTCCAATCCTCCTTGGATACAGGGCTGGTGCCAGAGGACTGGAGAATTACAAATGTTACACCCTTGTTCAAAAAAGGGTGTAAGGATAAACCCAGCAACTACAGGCCAGTCAGCTTAACCTCAATAGTGGGGAAGCTGTTAGAAACGATAATCCAGGACAAAATTAACAGTTACTTGGACAAGTATGGATTAATTAAGGGAAGACAGCACAGATTTGTTAAAGGCAAATCATGTTTAACTAACTTGATTGAGTTTCTTGATGAGGTAACAGAGAGGGTTGATGAGGGCAATGCGGTTGATGTGGTGTACATGGATTTCCAAAAGGCATTTGATAAAGTAGGCCTGCCAGCAAAGTTGAAACCCATGGAATAAAAGAGACAGTGGCAGCATGGATATGAAATTGGCTAAGTGACAGGAAACATAGGATTGCTGAACGGTTGTTTTTCAGACTGGAGGAAGGTATTCAATGGTGTTCCCTGGGGTCGATACTAGGGTCACTGCTTTATTTGATATATATTAATGATTTGGACTTAGGTGTATTTTTGGATGACACAAAACTTGGAAGTAGTTATAGTGAGGAGGATAAGGATAGACTTCAAGAGGACATAGACAGGCTGGTGGAATGGGCAGACACATGGCAGATGAAATTTAATGCAGAAAAGTGCAAAGTGATACATTTTGATAGGAAGAACGAGGAGAGGCAACATAAACTAAAGGGTACAATCCTAAAGGGGGTGCAGGAACAGAGAGACCTGGGGGTATGTGTGAACAAATTGTTGAAGGTGGCAGGGCAGGTTGAGAAAGCAGTTAAAAAAGCATACGGGATCCTGGGCTTCATAAATAGAGGCATAGAGTACAAAAGCAAGGAAATTATGATGAACCTTTATAAAACATTGGTTCGGCCTCAACTGGAGTATTGTGTCCAATTCTGGGCACCGCAGTTTAGGAAGGATGTGAAGGCCTTAGAGAGGGTGCAGAAAAGATTTACGAGAATGCTTCCAGGGATGAGGGACTTCAGTTATGTGGATAGACTGGAGAAGCTGGGGTTGTTCTCCTTGAAGCAGAGAAGGTTGAGAGGAGATTTGATAGAGGTGTTCAAAATCATGAGGGGTCTGGACAGAGTAGAGAGAGAAACTGTTCCCATCGGCGGAAGGGTCGAGAACCAGAGGACACAGAAGAACCAAAGGCGACATGCGGAAAGTCTTTTTTACGCAGCGAGTGGCTAGGATCTGGAATGCATTGCCTGAAAGGGTGGTGGAGGCAGATTCAATCGTGGCTTCCAAAAGGGAAGTAGATGAGTACCTGAAGGAAAAAGAATTGTAGGGCTACAGGGAAAGGGCGGGGGAGTGGTTCTTCCTGAAGTGCTCTTGCAGAGAGCCTGCACAGGCTTGATGGGCCGATTGGCCTCCTATTGTGCTGTAACCATTCTAATCTTTCTATTTTTCCCATGATCCAACACCAGGTTTTTCCAGGATCCAGCTCCATGTTTTGGCCATGATCCGGCTCCATGTTTTGCCCAGGATCCGGCTCCATGTTTTGTCTATGATCCGGCTCCAGGTTTTGTCCATATTCCGGCTCCAGGTTTTGTCTAGGATCTGGTTCCATATCCAAGTTTGCTAATGATATAAAGCTAAGTGGGAATGTAAGTTGTGAGGAGGATGCAAGGCGGCTTCAAGGCGATATAGACAGGCTAAGTGAGTGGGCAAGAACATGGCAATTGGAATATAATGTGGAGAAATGTGAAGTTATCCACTTTGGTAGGAAAAATAGAAAAGCAGAGTATTTTTTAAATGGTGAGAGATTGGGAAATGTTGGTGTTCCGAGGGACCTGGGTGTCCTTGTACACGAATCACTGAAAGTTAACATGCAGGTACAGCAAGCAATTAGGAAAGCAAATGGTATGTTGGCCTTTATTACAAGAGGATTTGAGTATAAGAGTAAATATGTCTTACTGCAATTATATAGGGCCCTGGTGAGACCACACCTGGAGTATCGTGTACAGTTTTGGTCTCCTTACCTAAGGAAGGATATTCTTGCCATAGAGGGAGTGCAACAAAGGTTCACCAGACTGGTTCCTGGGATGGGGGGATTGTCCTATGAGGAGAGATTGAGTAGACTAGGCCTATATTCTCTCGAGTTTAGAAGAATGAGAGGTGATCTCATTGAAACATACAAAATTCTTACAGGGCTTGACAGGGTAGATGCAGGGAGGATGTTTCCCCTGGCTGGGGAGTCTAGAACCAGGGGTCACAGTCTCAGAATAAGGGGTCGGCCATTTAGGACTGAGATGAGGAGAAATTTCTTCACTCAGAGGGTGGTGAATCTTTGGAATTCTCTACCTCAGAGGGCTGTGGAGGCTCAGTCATTGAGCATATTCAGGATCGAGATCGATAGATTTTTGGATATTAAGGGAATCAAGGGATATGGGAATAGTGCAGGAAAGTGGAGTTGAGGTAGAAGATCAGCCATGATCTCATTGAATGGCAGAGCAGGCTCGAGGGGCCGAATGGCCGACTCCTGCTCCTATTTCTTATGTTCTTATGTTCTGATGTTTTCCCCAGGATCTGACTCCAGATTTTGCCCACAATCCAACTCCAGGTTTTCCCCAGGCTCCAGCTCCAGATTTTGCCCAGGATCTGCCTCCAGGTTTTGCCCAGGATCTGGCTCCAGGTTTTGCCCAGGATCTGGCTCCAGGTTTTGCCCAGGATCTGGCTCCAGGCTTTGCCTGACGGAGGAGCCGACACAGCTCCCCGGTCCCATCCCTCCCCCGCTCAGTCCTCAGATTGAAATTTATAACATCATGGACTCAATATGCATATTTAAATGGGACATTTAAATGACTTCCTGCTGGAGTCATGGTGGGAAGGAAGTGGGATCGGAGGGTAACTGAAACCTGTTATTTAACTCCCCCCCTTCCCCTCCACCCCTCGCCCCCACCTCCCCGCTGCCTGGTTTCCGTCAGATTGTGATAGTTAAAATCAGGGTGAGAAGGAACTCATGAGTGGGCTGCAGATTGCTGTCATCGCCGTCTTCATCAGCTTCCTCTTACTCTTCATCATCGTATGAACATAAGAATTAGGAGCAGGAGTCGGCCATTCGGCCCCTCGAGTCTGCTCCACCATTCAATAAGATCATGGCTGATCATCGACCTCAACTCTACTTTCCCGCCCCATCTCCGTATCCCGTGTTTCCCCGAGAGTCCAAAAATCTATCGATCTCAGCCTTGAATATACTTAAAGACTGAGCATCCACAGCACTTTGGGGCAGAGAATTCCAAAGATTCACAACCCTCTGAGTGAAGAAATTCCTCCTCATCTCAGCCTTAAACGGCCGACCCTTTATCCTGAGACTATGCCCCCTAGTTCTAGACACTCCAGCCAGGGGGAAACAACCTCTCGGCATCTACCCTGTCAATCCCTCTCAGAATCTTGTATGTTTCAATGAGATCACCTCTCCTTCTTCTAAACTCCAGAGAGTATCGGCCCAATCTACTCAATCTACCCTCATAGGACAGCCCTCTCATCCCAGGAATCAATCTAGTGAACATTTGTTGAATCGCCTCTAAGGCAAGTAAATCCTTCCAGTGTCAGCTGTGGCTCAGTTGGTAGCACTCTCGCCTCTGAGGCAGAATCTTGTGGGTTCATAGTCCCACTCCAGGGACTTGAACACGTAAAGCTAGGCTGACACTCCAGTGTAGTACTGAGGGAGTGCTGCACTGTTGGAGGTGCCGTCTTTCGGATGAGATGTTAAACCCATGGCACTATTTCGAAGAAGAGCAGGGGAGTTATCCCCGGTGTCCTGGCCTATATTTATCACTCAACCAGCATAACAAAAACAGATTAACTGATCATTATCACATTGCTGTTTGTGGGAGCTTGCTGTGCACAAATTGGCTGCTGCGTTTCCCACATTACAACAGTGACCACACTTCAAAAGTACTTCATTGGCTGTAAAGCGCTTTGAGACATCCGGTGGTCATGAAAGGCGCTATATAAATGCAAGTTTTTCTTTTTTCTTCTCTTAGATAAGGAGACCAAAAACTCCAGGTGTGGTTTCACCAAAGTCCTGTACAATTGCAATAAAGGCCAACATGACATTTGCCTTCCTAATTGCTTGCTGTACCTGCACGCTAACTCTCTGTGTTTCCTGTATGAGGACACCTAAATCTCTCTGAACACCAACATTTAATAGCTTCTCACCATTTAAAAAATATTCTGTTTTTCTATTTTTCCTCATCAGCTTCCTCCTCCCGTGCCCCTCATTGCTGTAGTGGATCTGAAGGAAGGGAGGGCAGGAGCTAAGAATGGGTGAGTATTACCCACTTGTGGCTGTGTGGAGCCTCATGGAGATGCCAGGGTGACTGTAGGTGTTCAGTCAGTAACCTGGTGCCTACAATATGCCCCCACATCGCCACCTCCCTCAGCCAGAGCAGAATGCCTCCCCATGAGTTTCTCCCCATAGAGCGTGGGGGGTTTAAAGGGCTCTGACCCCTCCAGTGGGTTGCCTCTGTTGGCCACTGTGCTCAATTTTCACCTGCACGAGGATTAAGTAAATGAGAGAAGGCTGGCAGTTAAGGAGTGTGGGCCAGAGGCACGGGGGAGTTGAGGTAAGAGATATAGGGGGAAAAATTCAGTTGGTTTGCGCCTCCTGTTAGCGCCTTAAGAGGGCGCTAATGGGACGCAAAGCAACTAGCGCCCGGGCGCGGCAATGTTTGCGCCGCTCACGAAATTAACTAGACATTTTGCGGCGGCGCTAAACACTACTGCCAGGATCTCCTGCGCCGGCAGATCGTGACGTCAGTCGAGTGCGCAACGCCCCAGTAGCGCCCCAGACCAGATATTGAGTGGCGCCCCCTGCCTTACTGCCTGCCGCTAGCAACGACAGGTTGAAGGGAACGTTTTGCAGTCAGGAAGGGACTGGGGGAGCGCTATTTAAAGGCAACTGCTTCCTGCCTTTTTTTGTCGGTGACATTTTTGCACCACGCATTCTGAGAGAGAGAGAGAGAGACTTCTGGAGAGATTCAACGCTGTGTGAAGGAGTTTTGGGTACTGAGCAGCACTTTGCAGGTTCATTTTGATTTGCCCTTCCTTGTATCGATTTAGAAGAGACTATGGGGGCTGCACTCTGACATCTTTC
The DNA here is from genome assembly GCF_052327205.1 of Somniosus microcephalus. Taxonomy (NCBI): domain Eukaryota; kingdom Metazoa; phylum Chordata; class Chondrichthyes; order Squaliformes; family Somniosidae; genus Somniosus; species Somniosus microcephalus. The sequence continues at coordinate 13,772,514 of NC_141018.1, read as the reverse complement.
CCTGGGCCTCTCCATTGTTCTTTCCAGCAGATTTGATGTACAGGTCTCTCCAGGCTGAGATTCAAGGCTGCAATGAGCAGGGTGTGGATGGAGAGCAAGATCGACCCTCCCCTTTAAGAACTGGCCGGCGCCAGTGTGTCTGTGTTCCATTGCTGACTGACATCACATGAGTTCCACCAGCGCTCTGAGGTAGCTCCTCGCTCCTCGGCCTTTGTGCCTTAAGACAGGTGTATATCGCCTGATTTAGCGCTCCAATCACCTCCAGGGGTGATAAAAGCCAAGTTTGCAGTCGGAGGCGATAATTAGCGCCAGGCACTAAACTTTGCGCCCAGCCGATAATTGCATCCCAAACGAGGCGATACCGAATTTCTCCCCCAAGGAGCGTTCAGTTTGTTAAGGTGGAGGAAGGGATTTTAGGGATGTGCATGTTGTTAAGGGAGTTGGTTAATCATAGTGCAAGATCCCATGTTTGAGTGCCCTCCCCCTTAACCGGAGTGCAGTGTAAAAGGCGGATAGCTAACGTAACACCGATATTTAAGAAGGGGGATAGAACATGTCCAGGGAATTATAAACCAGTCAACTTAACATCGGTGGTAGGAAAAATAATGGAATCCCTACTAAAGGAGAAAATAGAAGAACATCTAGAAACCAAAAATATAATAATGAATAGTCAGCATGGATTTCAAAAGGGAAAGTCTTGCTTGACCAACCTTATTGGATTTTTTGAGGAGGTAACAGAGAGAGTAGACAAGGGTAATGCAGTAGATGTAATTTATCTGGATTGTCAAAAGGCCTTCAATAAGGTACTCCATAATACTGATGAACAAGGTCAGAGAATGCGGAGTCAGGGGACAAGTAGCAGAATGGATTGCTGGCTGGCTTCAAGACAGAAAGCAGAGAGTAGGGGTAAAGGGTAGCTATTCACAGTGGCAGAAGGTGGGTAGTGGTGTTCCACAAGGATCAGTGCTGGGACCACTGCTGTTCACAATCTACATTAATGATTTAGACTTTGGAATCAAAAACACAATTTCTAAATTTGCGGATGACACCAAATTGGGCGGGATTTTCAATACTGAGGAGACTGCAACAAGTTACAGGAGGACATTAAGAAACTGTCAGAATGGGCATATAATTGGCAAATGAAGTTCAACACAGATAAATGTGAGGTATTACATTTTGGTAGGACGAATAGGGAGGTCACTTATTATTTGGAGGGTGTGAGTCTGGGTGGGGTAGAGGAACAAAGGGATCTCGGAGTACAAATACACAAATCACTAAATGTTGCGACACAGGTTAACAAGGCCATAAAAAAAGCAAACCAAGCACTAGGGTTTATTTCTAGAGGGATAGAATTGAAAAGTAGGGAAGTTATGCTAAACCTGTATCGAACCTTGGTTAGACCACACTTGGAGCACTGTGTACAGTTCTGGTTGCCATATTATAAAAAGGATATAGAGGCACTGGAGAGGGTGCAGAGAAGATTTACAAGGATGATACCAGAAATGCGAGGGTATACGTATCAGAAAAGGATGAACAGGCTGGGTCTCTTTTCTCTTGAAAAAAGAAGGCTGAGGGGTGACCTAATAGAGGTCTTTAAAATTATGAAAAATTTTGATAGAATGGATACAGAGAGAGAATGTTTCCACTTGTGGGTAGAGCATAACTAGAGGCCATCGATATAAGATAGTCACCAAGAAATCCAATAGGGTATTCAGAAGAAACTTCTTTACCCAGAGAGTGGTGAGAATGTGGAACTTGCTACCACAGGAAGTGATTGAAGCAAATAGTATCGATACATTTAAGGGGAGGCTAGACAAGCGTATGAGGGAGGAGGGAATAGAGGGTTACGCTGATAGATTTAGATGAGGAAAGACGGGGGGAGGCTCGTGTGGAGCATAAATGCCGGCATGGACTGGTTGGGCCGAATGGCCTTTTTCTGTGCCGTATATCCCATGTAATCCTATGTAGGTTAGTGTTGCTTTATGAGAGTGAAGAGTGCATCGTGCCCAGAAGGAACACGGAAGAAAAGGATGAGTGTCTGGCATATTACCTTGCCTGCCCCGGTGAGGTCATTAAACTTCTTGTGGGACTGGTGTGCAGTCCTGAGGGGTGAGGAAGTTAGGACTCAGTGCCAGTGCCAGCAACCCCAGGTCACAATGGTCCTGTCTTCTTCTGTGGTTTGGTGCCAGGCCCTGCTGTCAACATTCGTGAAATGCACGAGCAAAGGGTCGATGAGACAGGGAGTGAAGTTATCTGAGAGTCAGTGAGTGAGTGGAGCACTGCCCCTCCCTTACTCACTTGTCCACAGTCTGCTGCTGAAGGATTCAGGATCAACTGTCTTTATAAAGGGATTGTTCTCCTAAGAGCAGAGAAGGATAAGGGGAGATTTGATAGAGGTGTTCAAAATCATGAAGGGTTTTGATGGAGTAAATAAGGAGAAACTGTTTCCAGTGGCAGGAGGGTCGGTAACCAGAGGACACAGATTTAAAATAATTGCCAAAAAAACCAAGGGAAAAATGAGGAGGTTGTTTTTTTTTTAATGTAACGAGTTGCTTTGACCTGGAATGCGCTGCCTGAAAGGATGATGGAAGCAGATTCAATAGTAACTTTCAAAAGGGAATTGGATAAGAATGTGAAAAGGAAATATTTGCAGGGCTATGGGGAAAGAGCAGGGGAGTGGGACTAATTAGATAGTTCTTTCAAAGAGCCGGCACAGGCACGATGGGCCGAATGGCCTCCTTCTGTGCTGTAAGATTCTGTGATAAGGCTGCTCCAACAGTAACAGTTTACACCCGGTTTACACGGGATTTACACCAACGACTCCTCCAATGGGGATTTGGCAGTTTTACCTCAGTATGCAAATGAGCTGGACCCTGGTCAACCCCCTGCGTAAACTCATCACCGACGGGCGTGAATCTTCAGTCATTGGCAGAACAGCGGCGAAACTCGCCGTGTGAAATTCGCAGCCACGGTGACAGTAGGGGGAGAGACAAACTGAATGAGGCCAACTCAGACAGCAACATTAACTTTAAAACTATCATCGCAGCAGATGAGAGCTGTCTGGGAGGAAAGTTAATGCGGTGAATCAGTGAGGAGCTCACAGTTCTGCGCTTTGTACTGTGTCACCAGAGCCTGCGGGCTGAATTACTACTTTCCAACTCCCTACTCTATCTATAAGGATCTGTCACCTTACCTGAGGCTACCTTATGTGGGTGAGATGTAAAAGCAGGTACTGAAACGTTGCTTATAAATGGGTTGTCGTAATGTCCGACCTGCACAGGGGGCAGCCAGCCTGTAATTAAATCACAGGTGAAAAATACCAAAGGCAAGGAAAGCACAATTTGTTTCACAATGTGAAAATTGCAAGAATATTTAGCGTTCAGCGGGCAGAGAAACTGGGATTGAAGTGGTTAATGGAAAGAGAAAGAATGAGTGTGTTTTGCTCACCATATCCCAGGGGCTGCAGTCATTATTTCACATGATGTGGGATGTGCATCCTCTGGGGGAAACTGATAGCCCAAGTTGTACATTTCAAGTCACATCTGGCTGTGAAATAAACAGAACATCAGCTTCAGGAGCCTCGTTCTCAGCCTGATCCAAGGTGACATTTTTCACTTTTTAATTGGGATTTGGGCTGTTTTACCTGAAGTTTTTTTCCTCTCCTCTTTTTTTGCTGATGAAAGCACATCAGGCCTGATGTTTATTGTCTGTCATGACTCGGTCATGTCGATGCACCGCCTTTGAACACTGAGCAAAACATGCCATTTTTTTTTTACCTTTATTGCTGTCTTCACTTTCAGACAGCGCTAACGCTCAGCTTTACCTAATTAGGATCATTAAGTGGCCAGTGGTGATTCTTCTTACAATCTTATAATATGTCAGTCACACTTCAAATTCACATTTTGGATGTCACACTTCTGATCAAATGAAGCAAAATTACAAGTGAGCAATCCTAAACCAAACACTGTAAACAGAAAGCCCACCTGTCACTTGATGTATCTTAACCTCTCCCCAAGGAGAGGAACCAAGCAACTAGCAAGTAGAAAATGTTCAACAGCAAATTATTCTGTAATTGACATCAAGATAGACATATTTAGACTATTTCCCCCTAACAGAACGTGGGCAGACCAGACCCAGACTCTCCCATTACAGACAAAGACTACCCATCATCACAGACCCAGACGATTCATCACAGACCCAGACTATCCAGCATCACAGACCCAGACTATCCATCACCACAGCCACAGACTATCCATCACAGACCCAGACTATCCATCATCACAGACCCAGGCTATCCATCTCAGACCCAGACTATCCATCATCACAGACCCAGGCTGTCCATCACAGACCCAGACTATAGATCACAGACCCAGACTATCCATCACAGACCCAGACTATAGATCACAGACCCAGACTATCCATCACAGACCTAGACTATCCATCATCACAGACCCAGACTATCCATCACAGACCCAGGCTATAGATCACAGACCCAGACTATCCATCACAGACCTAGACTATCCATCATCACAGACCCAGACTATCCATCACAGACCCACACTATCCATCATCACAGACCCAGACTATCCATCACAGACCCAGACTATCCATCATCACAGACCCAGACTATCCATCACAGACCCAGACTATTCATCACAGACCCAGGCTATCCATCACAGACCCAGACTATCCATCATCACAGACCCAGACTATCCATCACAGACCCAGACTATCCATCACAGGCTCAGACTATTTATCACAGACCCAGGCTATCCATCACAGACCCAGACTATTCATCACAGACCCAGACTATCCATCACAGACCCAGACTATAGATCACAGACCCAGACTATCCATCACAGACCTAGACTATCCATCATCACAGACCCAGACTATCCATCACAGACCCAGACTATCCATCACAGACCCAGACTATTCATCACAGACCCAGATAATCCATCACAGACCCAGACTATCCATCATCACAGACCCAGACTATCCATCACAGACCCAGACTATTCATCACAGACCCAGGCTATCCATCACAGACCAAGACTATCCATCATCACAGACCCAGACTATCCATCACAGACCCAGACTATCCATCACAGACTCAGACTATTTATCACAGACCCAGACTGTCCATCACAGACCCAGAATATCCATTATCACAGACCCAGACTTTCCATCACAGACCCAGACTATCCATCATCACAGACCCAGACTGTCCATCACAGACCCAAACTATAGATCACAGACCCGGACTATCCATCACAGACCTAGAGTATCCATCATCACAGACCCAGACTATCCATCACAGACACAGACTATCCATCACAGACCCAGACTATTCATCACAGACCCAGACAATCCATCACAGACCCAGACTATCCATCATCACAGACCCAGACTATCCATCACAGACCCAGACTATTCACCACAGACCCAGGCTATCCATCACAGACCCAGACTATCCATCATCACAGACCCAGACTATCCATCACAGACCCAGACTATCCATCACAGACCCAGACTATTTATCACAGACCCAGGCTATCCATCACAGACCCAGACTATTCATCACAGACCCAGACAATCCATCACAGACCCAGACTATCCATCACAGACCCAGAATATCCATTATCACAGACCCAGACTGTCCATCACAGACCCAGACTGTCCATCATGATAGACCCAGACTTTCCATCACAGACCCAGACTATCCAACATCACAAGCCCAGACTATCCATCATCACAGACCCAGACTATCCATCACAGACCCAGACTATCCATCATCACAGATCCAGACTATCCATCATCACAGACTCAGACTATCCACCACAGACCCAGACTATTCATCATCACAGACCCAGACTATCCATCACAGAACTAGACTATCCATCATCACAGACCCAGACTATCCATCACAGACCCAGGCTATCCATCACAGACCCAGACTATAGATCACAGACCCGGACTATAGACCACAGACCCAGACTATCCATCATCACAAACACAGACAATCCATCACAGACCCAGACTATTCATCACAGATCCAGACTATCCAACCTGGCCACAGCACCGTGGAACAGGGGGCCATTCAAGTGGAGGGAGTAAAAGGAAATGTTGTAGTGGTAGGGGATAGTATCATTAGGGGGATAGATAGGGTTCTCTGCAGTCAAGAACGGGAGTCCCGAAGGCTGTGTTGCCTGCCCGGTGCCAGGGTTAAGGACATCTCTCCTGGGCTGGAAACAAACTTGGAGTGGGAGGGGGAGGATCCAGTTGTCGTGGTCCATGTTGGTACAAAGACGTAGATAGGACAAGGAAGAAGGTTCTGTTAAAGGTGTATGAGCAGCTAGGGGTCAAATTAAAAAACAGAACCTCCTGAGCCATGAGCGAATTTGGCTAGGATAAATAAAATTAAAGAGTTAAATGCGTGGCTCAAAGACTGGTGTGGGAAAATTGGGTTTTGCTTCTTGGGAGACTGGCACCAGTACTGGGACAGGAGGGAACTGTTCCGTTGGGACGGACTTCACTTGGCCAGTGCTGGGACTAGAGTCCTGGCGAATCATATAACTAGGGCTGTAGAGAGGGCTTTAAATTAATTAGTGGGGGGGAGGTTTCTGGAGAGCAAATAATAAAAATGACAATGGAGAAGGTCATAGACTTAGGTAGCAGTGGGGGAATTAAAAAACAGAACGTGTCAGGAAGGGACAGAAGGTATGGAGTAAAAGGTAAAGTAGTAAAAAGGGAAAAAACAGGAACTAAGTGTCACAAAACATATTTGAAAGTTCTTTATCTGAAAGCACGTAGCATTTGCAACAAAATGGATGCACGGTGGCATAGTGGTTAGCACTGTTGCCTCACAGCACCAGGGACCCGGGTTCGAATCCGGCCTCGGGCGACTGTCTGTGTGGAGTTTGCACATTCTCCCTGTGTTTGCGTGGGTTTTCTCCGGGTGCTCCGGTTTCCTCCCACAGTCCAAAGATGTGCGGGTTAGGTTGATTGGCTATGATAAATTGACCCGTAGTGTTAGAGGGATTAAATACGTGGGGTTACGGGGATAGGGTGGGATATGTGTTGGTGTAGGGGTTACGGGGATCGGGTGGGATATGTGTCGGTGCAGGCTCGATGGGCCGAAATGGCCTCTATCTGCACTGTGGGGTTTCTGTGATTTCTGTGATCTGTGATTAACGGCACAAATAACTACATATGGGTATGATCTTGTGGCCATTACAGAAACATGGCTGCAGGGTGACCATGACTGGGAATTAAACATACCAGGTTATTTAACAATCAGGAAGGACAGGCAGGAAGGAAGGGGAGGTGGGGTGGCTATGTTAATAAAGGAAGGAATCACTATAATACAGAGAACTGATATTGGGCCAAAGAAGCAGCATAGTGAAACAGTTTGGGTGGAGATAAGGAATAATAAGGGGAAAAAAACACTAGTGGGCGTAGTCTATAGGCCTCCGAACAGTTGCAACTCTGTTGGACGGAGTATTAATCAGGAAATAGTTGAGGCTTGTAATAAGGGAACAGCTATAATTATGGGGGATTTTAACTATCATATTAACTGGACAAATCAAATTGGGCAGGGCAGCCTTGAGGATGAGTTCATTGAGTGTATTAGGGATGGGTTTCTTGAGCAGTATGTAACTAAACTGACCAGGGGGCAAGCAACCTTAGATTTGGTCCTGTGTAATGAGACAGGATTAATTAAAAATATGCTAGTAAAGGATCCCCTTGGAATGAGTGACCATAACATGGTTGAATTCCATATTCAATTAGAGGGTGAGAAGATTGGATCTCAAACAAGCGTGCTGAGCTTGAATAAAGGAGGCTATGAAGGTATGAGAGCGGAATTGATTAGAGTGGACTGGGAAAATAGATTGAAGGGTAAGACGGTACATGATCAGTGGTGTACATTTAAGGAGTTATTTTACAACTTCCAAAAAATATATATTCCACTGAGGAAAAACGGGTGTAAAAGAAAAGATAGCCATCCGTGGCTAAGTAAAGTAATTAAGGATAGTATCTGACTAAAAACAAGGGCATATAAGGTAGCCAAATCTAGTGGGAGGATAGAAGATTGGGAAGTCTTTAAAAGACAGAAAAAAATAACTAAAAGATTGATTAAGAAAGGGAAGCTAGATTATGAAAGTAAATTAGCAAAAAATATAAAAACGGATAGCAAAAGTTTCTACAGTTATATCAAAAGAAAAAGGGTGGCTAAAGCAAATGTTGGTCCCTTAGAGGATGAGTACGGGAAATTAATGGTGGGAAACATGGAGATGGCAAAAACGCTGAACAAATATTTTGTATCAGTCTTTACGGTAGAGGATACTAAGAATATCCCAACACTGGACAAACAGGGGGCTCTAGCGGGGGAGGAACTAAATACGATTAAAATCACTAAGGAGGTGGTACTTGGTAAAATAATGGGACTCAAGGCGGATAAATCCCCTGGACCTGATGGCTTACATCCTAGGGTCTTGAGGGAAGTGGCGGTAGGGATTGTGGATGCATTGGTAATAATTTTCCAAAACTCCCTGGACTTAGCAAAGGTCCCGGCAGATTGGAAAACTGCTAATATAACACCCTTATTTAAAAAGGGCTGGAAACTATAGACCTGTTAGCCTAACATCTGTGGTTGGTAAAATTTTAGAGTCCATTATTAAGGAGACAGTAACGGGACATTTGGATAAACATAATTTAATAGGACAAACTCAGCATGGTTTCATGAAGGGGAAGTCATGTTTGACAAATTTGCTTGAGTTCTTTGAGGAAGTAACATACAGGGTGGATAAAGGGGAACCAATGGACGTAGTGTATTTAGACTTCCAAAAGGCATTTGACAAGGTGCCACACAAAAGATTATTGCTCAAGATAAAAAATCACGGGATTGGGGGTAATATTCTGGCATGGGTGGAGGATTGGCTCTCTAACAGAAAGCAGAGAGTTGGGATAAATGGTTCATTCTCAGACTGGCAATCAGTAACTAGTGATGTTCCGCAGGGGTCAGTGCTGGGTCCCCAACTCTTTACAATCTATATTAACGATTTGGAGGAGGGGACCGAGTGTAACATATCAAAGTTTGCAGATGATACAAAGATGGGAGGGAAAGTAGTGAGTGAGGAGGACATAAAAAACCTGCAAAGGCTAAGTAAGTGGGCAGAGATTTGGCAGATGGAATACAATACTGGAAAGTGTGAGGTTATGCACTTTGGCAGGAAAAATCATAGAGCAAGTTATTATCTTAATGGCAAGAAACTGGAAAGTACTGTAGTACAAAGGGATCTGGGGGTCCTGGTGCACGAAACTCAAAAAGTTAGTATGCAGGTGCAGCAAGTGATCAAGAAGGCCAATGGAATGTTGGCTTTTATTGCTAGGGGGATAGAATATAAAAACAGGGAGGTATTGCTGCAGTTGTACAAGGTATTGGTGAGACCGCACCTGGAATACTGCATACAGTTTTGGTGTCCATACCTAAGAAAAGACATACTTGCGATCGAGTCAGTACAAAGAAGGTTCACTCGGTTAATTCCGGGGATGAGGGGGTGGACACATGATGAGAGGTTGAGTAGATTGGGGCTCTACTCATTGGAGTTCAGAAGAATGAGAGGCGATCTTATTGAAACATATAAGATTGTGAAGGGGCTTGATCTTGTGGATGCGGTGAGGATGTTTCCAATGATGGGTGAAACTAGAACTAGGGGGCATAATCTTAGAATAAGGGGCTGCTCCTTCAAAACTAAGATGAGGAGAAACTTCTTCACTCAGAGGGTAGTAGGTTTGTGGAATTTGCTGCCCCAGAAAGCTGTGGAAGCTACATCATTAAATAAATTTAAAACAGAAATAGATAGTTTCCTAGAAGTAAAGGGAATTAAGGGTTACGAGGAGCGGGCAGGAAATTGGACATGAGTCTATGGAATGGTCATGGCCCTGTGGGTAGTGGAGTGGGCCCAGGGGCCGTGTAGCCTGGTTCTGCTCCTACTTCTTGTGTTCTAATTCTGTTAGATTTCAGGAGATGGTTTTATTCCTGTTCCTGGCTGGGGTGGAGATCGCCTTTACAGAAGGTAAGTACTGTAGAAAATATAGGGACAGAGTGATCTCCTGGAAGAATTTCAATCGCCTAGATGGATCGAAGAGGAATTTCCCAGATTTTTTCTCCCAAATTGGCCATTGGGTTTTTAAATCTGGTTTACGCCTCTCCCAGGAGATCACATGGGTTCGGGTGGGATGGAGAGTGATAGTAGATTTGAGCTTAGGATCAGATCAGCCATGATCTTATTGAATGGTGGAGCAGGCTCGAGGGGCCGATTGGCTTACTCCTGCTCCTATTTCTTATGTTATGTTCTTATCACAGACCCAGACTATCCACCACAGATCCAGACTATTCATCACAGACCCAGACTATCCATTATCACAGACCCAGACTATCCATCACAGACCCAGACTGTCCATCATGATAGACTCAGACTTTCCATCACAGACCCAGACTATCCAACATCACAGACCCAGACTATTCATCATCACAGTCCCAGACTATCCATCACAGACACAGACAAACCAACATCACAGACCCAGACAATCCATCACAGACCCAAACTATCCATCACAGACCCAGACTATCCATTATCAGAGACCCAGACTATCCATCACAGACCCAGACTGTCCTTCATGATAGACTCAGACTTTACATCACAGACCCAGACTAACCAACACCACAGACCCAGACTATCCATCATCACAGATCCAAACTATCCATCACAGAAACAGACTATCCATCACAGACCCAGACTATCCATCACAGACTCAGAATATCATCACAGACCCTGACTATCCATCACAGACACAGACTATCCAACACAGACCCAGACTATCCATCACAGACTCAGAATATCCATCACAGACCCAGACTATCCATCACAGACACAGACTATCCATCACAGACCCAGACTATCCATCACAGACTCAGAATATCCATGACAGACCCAGGCTATCCATCACAGACACAGAATATCCATCACAGACCCAGAATATCCATCACAGACCCAGACTATCCATCACAGACACAGACTATCCAAAACAGACCCAGACTATCCATCAGAGGCCCAGACTATCCATCATCACAGACCCAGACTATCCATCACAGATACAGACTATCCATCACAGGCCCAGACTATCCATCACAGACCCAGACTATCCATCATCACAGATCCAGAATATCCATCACTGACCCAGACTATCCATCATCACAGACACAGACTATCCATCACAGATACAGACTATCCATCACAGACCCAGACTATCCATCACAGACACAAACTATCCATCATCACAGATCCAGAATATCCATCACTGACCCAGACTATCCATCACAGACACAGACTATCCATCACAGACCCAGACTATCCATCACAGACCCAGACTATCCATCATCACAGACACAGACTATCCATCGCAGACACAGACTATCCATCACAGACCCAGACTGTCCATCCAAGACCCAGACTATCCATCATCACAGACCCAGACTATCTATCACAGACCCAGACTATCCATCATCACAGACACAGACTATCCATCACAGACCCAGACTATCCATCACAGACCCAGACTATCCATCATCACAGACACAGACTATCCATCGCAGACACAGACTATCCATCACAGACCCAGACTGTCCATCCAAGACCCAGACTATCCATCATCACAGACCCAGACATTCCATCACAGACCCAGACTACTCATCACAGATCCAGACTATCCATCACAGACCCAGACTATCCATCACATACCCAGACTATTTATCACAGACCCAGGCAATCCATCACAGACCCAGACTATCCATCATCACAGACCCAGACTATCCATCACAGATACAGACTATCCATCACAGGCCCAGACTATCCATCACAGACCCAGACTATCCATCATCACAGATCCAGAATATCCATCACTGACCCAGACTATCCATCACAGACACAGACTATCCATCACAGACCCAGACTATCCATCACAGACCCAGACTATCCATCATCACAGACACAGACTATCCATCACAGACACAGACTATCCATCACAGACCCAGACTGTCCATCCAAGACCCAGACTATCCATCATCACAGAGCCAGACTATCCATCACAGACGCAGACTATCCATCACAGACTCAGACTATCCATCATCACAGACCAAGACTATCCATCACAGACCCAGACTATCCATCACAGGATCAGACTATCCATCATCACAGACCCAGACTATCCATCACAGACACAGACTATCCATCACAGACCCAGACTATCCATTATCACAGACCCAGACGCTCCATCATCACAGACACAGACTATCCATCATCACAGACCCAAACTATCCATCACAGGCCCAGACTATCCATCATCACAGATCCAGACTATCCATCAGAGACCCAGCCTATACATCATCACAGACCCAGACTATCCATCACAGACCCAAACTACCCATCACAGACACAGACTATCCATCACAGTCCCAGACTATCCATCACAGACCCAGAATATCCATTACAGACCCAGGCAATCCATCACAGGCCCAGACTATTCATCATCACGGAACCAGACTATCCATCACAGACCCAGACTACCATCATCACAGATCCAGACTATCCATCACTGAACCAGACTATCCATCACAGACCCAGACTATCCATCACAGACCCAGACTATCCATCATCACAGAAACAGACTATTCATCAGAGACACAGACTATACATCACAGACCCAGACGATCCATCACAGACCCAGACTATCCATCATCACAGAACCAGACTGTCCATCACAGACCCAGACTATCCATCACAGGCCCAGAATATCCATCATCACAGATCCAGACTATCCATCATAGACACAGACTATCCATTATCACAGACCCAGACTATTCATCATCACAACCCAGACTATACATCATCACAGACCCAGACGCTCCATCATCACAGACACAGACTATCCATCATCACAGACCCAAACTATCCATCACAGACCCAGACTATCCATCATCACAGATCCAGACTATCCATCAGAGACCCAGGCTATCCATCATCACAGACACAGACTATCCATCACAGACACAGACTATCCATCACATACCCAGACTGTCCATCATCACAGACCCAGACTATCCACCACAGACCCAGACTATCCATCACAGACCCAGACAGACCATCAAAGGCCCAGACTATCCATCATCACAGACCCAGACTGTCCATCATCACAGACACAGACCCAGACTATCCATCATCACAGACCCAGACTATCCTCCACAGACCCAGACTATCCATCACAGTCCCAGACTATCCATCACAGACCCAGAATATCCATTACAGACCCAGGCAATCCATCACAGGCCCAGACAATTCATCATCACAGAACCAGACTATCCATCACAGACCCAGACTATCCATCATCACAGATCCAGACTATCCATCACTGAACCAGACTATCCATCACAGACCCAGACTATCCATCACAGACCCAGACTATCCATCATCACAGAAACAGACTATTCATCACAGACACAGACTATACATCACAGACCCAGAATATCCATCACAGACCCAGACTATCCATCATCACAGACCCAGACTGTCCATCACAGACCCAGACTATCCATCACAGGCCCAGACTATCCATCATCACAGATCCAGACTATCCATCACAGACACAGACTATCCATTATCACAGACCCAGACTATTCATCATCACAACCCAGACTATACATCATCACAGACCCAGACGCTCCATCATCACAGACACAGACTATCCATCATCACAGACCCAAACTATCCATCACAGACCCAGACTATCCATCATCACAGATCCAAACTATCCATCAAAGACCCAGGCTATCCATCATCACAGACACAGACTATCCATCACAGACACAGACTATCCATCACATACCCAGACTGTCCATCATCACAGACCCAGATTATCCACCACAGACCCAGACTATCCATCACAGACCCAGACAGACCATCAAAGGCCCAGACTATCCATCATCACAGACCCAGACTGTCCATCATCACAGACCCAGACTATCCATCACAGACACAGACCCAGACTATCCATCATCACAGACAAAGACTATCCATCACAGACCCAGACTATAGATCACAGACCCAGACTATAGACCACAGACCCAGACTATCCATCATCACAAACACAGACAATCCATCACAGACCCAGATTATTCATCACAGATCCAGACTTTCCATCACAGACCAAGACTATCCAACACAGACCCAGGCTATTTATCAGAAACCCAGGTTATCCATCACAGACCCAGACTATTCATCACAGACCCAGATAATCCATCACAGAACCAGACTATCCATCACAGACACAGACTATCCATTATCACAGACCCAGACTGTCCATCATGATAGACTCAGACTTTCCATCACAGACCCAGACTATCCAACATCACAGGCCCAGACTATTCATCATCACAGCCCCAGGCAATCCATCATAGTCACAGACTATCCAAAATCACAGACCCATACTATTCATCATCACAGACCCAGACTATCCATCACAGACCCAGACTATCCATCATCACAGATCCAGACGATCCATCACAAACCCAGACTATCCATCACAGACCCAGACTGTCCAACATCACAGATCCAGACGATCCATCACAGACCCAGACTATCCATCACAGACTCAGACTATCCATCATCACAGGCACCGATGATCCATCACAGACCCAGACTATCCATCACAGGCACAGATGATTCATCATCACAGACCCAGACTATCCATCACAGACACAGACTATCCATCACAGACCCAGACTATCCATTATCACAGACCCAACTATCCATCATCACAGACACAGACTATCCATCACAGACCCAAACCATTCATCATCACAAACCAGACTACACATCATCACAGACCCAGGCGCTCCATCATCACAGACACAGACTATCCATCATCACAGACCCATACTATCCATCACAGACCCAGACTATCCATCATCACAGATCCAGACTATCCATCAGAGACACAGACTATCCATCATCACAGACCCAGACTATCCACCACAGACCCAGACCATCCATCACAGACCCAGACAATCCATCACAGACCCAGACTATCCATCATCACAGACCCAGACTGTCCATCATCACAGACCCAGACTATCCATCACAGACACAGACCCAAACTATCCATCATCACAGACAAAGACTATCCATCACAGACCCAGACTTTAGATCACAGACCCAGACTATAGACCACAGACACAGACTATCCATCATCACAAACAAAGACAATCCATCACAGACCCAGACTATTCATCACAGATCCAGACTATCCATCACAGACCAAGAGTATCCAACACAGACCCAGGCTATTTATCACAAAACCAGGCTATCCATCACAGGCACAGACGATTCATCATCACAGACCCAGACTGTCCATCGTGATAGACTCAGAATTTCCATCACAGACCCAGACTATCCAACATCACAGACCCAGACTATTTATTCTCACAGCCACAGACTATCCATCACAGACACAGACAATCCAACATCACAGACCCAGACTATTCATCATCACAGATCCAGACTATCCATCACAGACCCAGACTATCCATCATCACAGATCCAGACGATCCATCACAGACCCAGACTATCCATCACAGACACAGAAAATCCATCACAGACCCAAACTATCCAACACAGACCTAGACTATCCATCATCACAGAGACAGACTATCCATCACAGACACAGACTATCCATCACAGACCCAGACTATCCATCACAGACCCAGACTATCCATCATCACAACCCAGACAATCCATCACAGACCCAGACTATTCACTATCACAGACCCAGACTATCCATCATCACAGACACAGACTATCCATCACAGACCCAGACTATTCATCATCACAACCCAGACTATACATCATCAAAGACCCAGACGCTCCATCATCAAAGACCCAGACGCTCCATCATCACAGACACAGACTATCCATCATCACAGACACAGGCTATCCATCATCACAGATCCAGACTATCCATCACAGACACAGACTATCCATTACAGAAACAGACTATCCATCATAGACCAGACTATCCATCACAGACCCAGACTATCCATCACAGACCCAGACTGTCCATCACAGACACAGACTATCCATCACAGACCCAAACTATCCATCACAGTCCCAGACTATCCATCATCACAGACCCAGATTATCCATCACAGACCCAGACTCTCCATCACAGACCCAGACTATTCATTATCACAGACCCAGACTATCCATCACAGACCCAGACTATCCAATATCACAGACCCAGACTATCCATCATCACAGATCCAGACGGTCCATCACAGACCCAGACTATCCATCACAGACACAGACTATCCATCACAGGCCCAGACTAAACATCATCAGAGTCCCAGAATGTCCATCATCACAGACCCAGACTATCCATCACAAACCCAGACTATTCATCATCACAGACCCAGACTATCCATCACAGACCCAGACAATTCATCACAGACCCAGACTATCCATCACAGACACAGACCCAGACTATCCAACATCACAGACACAGACGATCCATCACAGACCCAGACAATCCATCACAGACCCAGACTATCCATCACAGTCTCAGACTGTCCATCACAGACCCAGACTATCCATCACAAACCCAGACAATTCATCATCACAGACCCAGACTATCCATCACAGACCCAGACTATCCATCACAGACCCAGACTATCCATCATCACAACCCAGACTAACCATCACAGACCCAGACAATTCATTATCACAGACCCAGACTATCCATCAAAGACCCAGACTATCCATCACAGACCCAGACTATCCATCATCACAGACCCAGACTATCCAACACAGACCCAGACAATCCATCATCAAAGAGACAGACTATCCATCACAGACACAAACTATCCATCACAGACACAGACTATCCATCACAGAACCAGACTGTCAATCATCACAACCCAGACTATCCATCACGGACCCAGACTATCCATCACAGACCCAGAAAATCCATCACAGACCCAGACTATCTACCACAGACCCAGACTATCCATCACAGACCCAGAAAATCCATCACAGACCCAGACTATAGACCACAGACCCAGACTATCAATCATCACAAACACAGACAATCCATCACTGACCCAGACTATTCATCACCGATCCAGACTATCCATCACAGACCCAGACTATCCACCACAGACCCAGGCTATTTATCACAGACCTAGGCTATTCATCACAGACCAAGACTATTCATCACAGACCCAGATAATCCATCACAGAACCACACTATCCAGCACAGACCCAGACTATCCATTATCACAGACCCAGACTATCCATCACAGGCCCAGATTGTCCATCATGATAGACTCAGACTTTCCATCACAGACCCAGACCCAGACTATCCATCATCACAGACCCAGACTATCCATCACAGACCCAGACTATCCAACACAGACCCAGACTATCCATCATCACAGAGACAGACTATCCATCAAAGAAACAGACTATCCATCACAGGCCCAGACTAACCATCATCACAGACCCAGACTATCCATCATCACAGAGACAGACTATCCATCAAAGAAACAGACTATCCATCACAGGCCCAGACTATCCATCATCACAGACCCAGACTATCCATCACAGACCCAGACTATCCATCACAGACCCAGACTGTCCATCACAGACACAGACTATCCATCACAGACCCAGAATATCCATCAAAGATCCAGGCTATCCATCACAGACCCAGACAATCCATCTCAGACACAGACCCAGACTGTCCATCATCACAGACCCAGACTATCCATCACAGACCCAGACTGTCCATCATGATAGACTCAGACATTCCATCACAGACCCAGACTATCCAACATCACAGACCTAGACTATTCATCATCACAGCCCCAAACTATCCATCACAGACCCAGACTATTCATCATCACAGGGCCAGACTATCCATCACAGACCCAGACTATCCATCATCACAGATCCAGGCGATCCATCACAGACCCAGACTATCCATCACAGACCCAGACTATCCATCATCACAGACCCAGACTATCCAACACAGACCCAGACAATCCATCATCAAAGAGACAGACTATCCATCACAGACACAGACTATCCACCACAAACCCAGACTATCCATCACAGACCAAGACTATCCATCATCACAACCCAGACAATCCATCACGGACCCAGACTATCCATTATCACAGACCCAGACTGTCCATCGTGATAGACTCAGAATTTCCATCACAGACCCAGACTATCCAACATCACAGACCCAGACTATTTATTCTCACAGCCACAGACTATCCATCACAGACACAGACAATCCAACATCACAGACCCAGACTATTCATCATCACAGATCCAGACTATCCATCACAGACCCAGACTATCCATCATCACAGATCCAGACGATCCATCACAGACCCAGACTATCCATCACAGACACAGAAAATCCATCACAGACCCAAACTATCCAACACAGACCTAGACTATCCATCATCACAGAGACAGACTATCCATCACAGACACAGACTATCCATCACAGACCCAGACTATCCATCACAGACCCAGACTATCCATCATCACAACCCAGACAATCCATCACAGACCCAGACTATTCACTATCACAGACCCAGACTATCCATCATCACAGACACAGACTATCCATCACAGACCCAGACTATTCATCATCACAACCCAGACTATACATCATCAAAGACCCAGACGCTCCATCATCACAGACACAGACTATCCATCATCACAGACACAGGCTATCCATCATCACAGATCCAGACTATCCATCACAGACACAGACTATCCATTACAGAAACAGACTATCCATCATAGACCAGACTATCCATCACAGACCCAGACTATCCATCACAGACCCAGACTGTCCATCACAGACACAGACTATCCATCACAGACCCAAACTATCCATCACAGTCCCAGACTATTCATTATCACAGACCCAGATTATCCATCACAGACCCAGACTATCCAATATCACAGACCCAGACTATCCATCATCACAGATCCAGACGGTCCATCACAGACCCAGACTATCCATCACAGACACAGACTATCCATCACAGGCCCAGACTAAACATCATCAGAGTCCCAGAATGTCCATCATCACAGACCCAGACTATCCATCACAAACCCAGACTATTCATCATCACAGACTCAGACTATCCATCACAGACTCAGACAATTCATCACAGACCCAGACTATACATCACAGACACAGACCCAGACTATCCAACATCACAGACACAGACGATCCATCACAGACCCAGACAATCCATCACAGACCCAGACTATCCATCACAGTCTCAGACTGTCCATCACAGACCCAGACTATCCATCACAAACCCAGACAATTCATCATCACAGACCCAGACTATCCATCACAGACCCAGACTATCCATCACAGACCCAGACTATCCATTACAGACCCAGACTGTCCATCACAGACACAGACTATCCATCACAGACCCAGACTATCCATCACAGATCCAGGCTATCCATCACAGACCCAGAGAATCCATCACAGACACAGGCCCAGACTGTCCATCCTCACAGACCCAGGCTATCCATCACAGACCCAGACTGTCCATCATGATAGACTCAGACTTTCGATCACAGACGCAGACTATCCAACATCAGAGACCCAGACTATTCATCATCACAGCCCAGACTATCCATCACAGACACAGACTATCCAACATCACAGACCCAGACTATTCATCATCACAGAGCCAGACTATCCATCACAGACCCAGACTATCCATCACAGACCCAGACTATCCATCATCACAGACCCAGACTATCCATCACAGATCCAGGCTATCCATCACAGACCCAGAGAATCCATCACAGACACAGGCCCAGACTGTCCATCCTCACACACCCAGGCTATCCATCACAGACCCAGACTGTCCATCATGATAGACTCAGACATTCGATCACAGACCCAGACTATCCAACATCAGAGACCCAGACTATTCATCATCACAGCCCAGACTATCCATCACAGACACAGACTAACCAACATCACAGACACAGACTATTCATCATCACAGACCCAGACTATCCATCACAGACCCAGACTATCCATCATCACAGACCCAGACGATCCCTCACAGACCCAGACTATCCATCACAGACACAGACTATCCATCACAGACCCAGACTATCCAACACAGACCCAGACTATCCATCATCACAGAGACAGACTATCCATCACAGACACAGACTATCCATCACAGACCCAGACTATCCATCACAGACCCAGACTATCCATCATCACAACCCAGACTAACCATCACAGACCCAGACAATTCATTATCACAGACCCAGACTATCCATCAAAGACCCAGACTATCCATCACAGACCCAGACTATCCATCATCACAGACCCAGACTATCCAACACAGACCCAGACAATCCATCATCAAAGAGACAGACTATCCATCACAGACACAAACTATCCATCACAGACACAGACTATCCATCACAGAACCAGACTGTCAATCATCACAACCCAGACTATCCATCACGGACCCAGACTATCCATCACAGACCCAGAAAATCCATCACAGACCCAGACTATCTACCACAGACCCAGACTATCCATCACAGACCCAGAAAATCCATCACAGACCCAGACTATAGACCACAGACCCAGACTATCAATCATCACAAACACAGACAATCCATCACTGACCCAGACTATTCATCACCGATCCAGACTATCCATCACAGACCCAGACTATCCACCACAGACCCAGGCTATTTATCACAGACCTAGGCTATTCATCACAGACCAAGACTATTCATCACAGACCCAGATAATCCATCACAGAACCACACTATCCAGCACAGACCCAGACTATCCATTATCACAGACCCAGACTATCCATCACAGGCCCAGATTGTCCATCATGATAGACTCAGACTTTCCATCACAGACCCAGACCCAGACTATCCATCATCACAGACCCAGACTATCCATCACAGACCCAGACTATCCAACACAGACCCAGACTATCCATCATCACAGAGACAGACTATCCATCAAAGAAACAGACTATCCATCACAGGCCCAGACTAACCATCATCACAGACCCAGACTATCCATCATCACAGAGACAGACTATCCATCAAAGAAACAGACTATCCATCACAGGCCCAGACTATCCATCATCACAGACCCAGACTATCCATCACAGACCCAGACTATCCATCACAGACCCAGACTGTCCATCACAGACACAGACTATCCATCACAGACCCAGAATATCCATCAAAGATCCAGGCTATCCATCACAGACCCAGACAATCCATCTCAGACACAGACCCAGACTGTCCATCATCACAGACCCAGACTATCCATCACAGACCCAGACTGTCCATCATGATAGACTCAGACATTCCATCACAGACCCAGACTATCCAACATCACAGACCTAGACTATTCATCATCACAGCCCCAAACTATCCATCACAGACCCAGACTATTCATCATCACAGGGCCAGACTATCCATCACAGACCCAGACTATCCATCATCACAGATCCAGGCGATCCATCACAGACCCAGACTATCCATCACAGACCCAGACTATCCATCATCACAGACCCAGACTATCCAACACAGACCCAGACAATCCATCATCAAAGAGACAGACTATCCATCACAGACACAGACTATCCACCACAAACCCAGACTATCCATCACAGACCAAGACTATCCATCATCACAACCCAGACAATCCATCACGGACCCAGACTATCCATTATCACAGACCCAGACTGTCCATCATGATAGACTCAGAATTTCCATCACAGACCCAGACTATCCAACATCACAGACCCAGACTATTTATTCTCACAGCCACAGACTATCCATCACAGACACAGACAATCCAACATCACAGACCCAGACTATTCATCATCACAGATCCAGACTATCCATCACAGACCCAGACTATCCATCATCACAGATCCAGACGATCCATCACAGACCCAGACTATCCATCACAGACACAGAAAATCCATCACAGACCCAAACTATCCAACACAGACCTAGACTATCCATCATCACAGAGACAGACTATCCATCACAGACACAGACTATCCATCACAGACCCAGACTATCCATCACAGACCCAGACTATCCATCATCACAACCCAGACAATCCATCACAGACCCAGACTATTCACTATCACAGACCCAGACTATCCATCATCACAGACACAGACTATCCATCACAGACCCAGACTATTCATCATCACAACCCAGACTATACATCATCAAAGACCCAGACGCTCCATCATCACAGACACAGACTATCCATCATCACAGACACAGGCTATCCATCATCACAGATCCAGACTATCCATCACAGACACAGACTATCCATTACAGAAACAGACTATCCATCATAGACCAGACTATCCATCACAGACCCAGACTATCCATCACAGACCCAGACTGTCCATCACAGACACAGACTATCCATCACAGACCCAAACTATCCATCACAGTCCCAGACTATTCATTATCACAGACCCAGATTATCCATCACAGACCCAGACTATCCAATATCACAGACCCAGACTATCCATCATCACAGATCCAGACGGTCCATCACAGACCCAGACTATCCATCACAGACACAGACTATCCATCACAGGCCCAGACTAAACATCATCAGAGTCCCAGAATGTCCATCATCACAGACCCAGACTATCCATCACAAACCCAGACTATTCATCATCACAGACCCAGACTATCCATCACAGACTCAGACAATTCATCACAGACCCAGACTATCCATCACAGACACAGACCCAGACTATCCAACATCACAGACACAGACGATCCATCACAGACCCAGACAATCCATCACAGACCCAGACTATCCATCACAGTCTCAGACTGTCCATCACAGACCCAGACTATCCATCACAAACCCAGACAATTCATCATCACAGACCCAGACTATCCATCACAGACCCAGACTATCCATCACAGACCCAGACTATCCATTACAGACCCAGACTGTCCATCACAGACACAGACTATCCATCACAGACCCAGACTATCCATCACAGATCCAGGCTATCCATCACAGACCCAGAGAATCCATCACAGACACAGGCCCAGACTGTCCATCCTCACAGACCCAGGCTATCCATCACAGACCCAGACTGTCCATCATGATAGACTCAGACTTTCGATCACAGACGCAGACTATCCAACATCAGAGACCCAGACTATTCATCATCACAGCCCAGACTATCCATCACAGACACAGACTATCCAACATCACAGACCCAGACTATTCATCATCACAGAGCCAGACTATCCATCACAGACCCAGACTATCCATCACAGACCCAGACTATCCATCATCACAGACCCAGACTATCCATCACAGATCCAGGCTATCCATCACAGACCCAGAGAATCCATCACAGACACAGGCCCAGACTGTCCATCCTCACACACCCAGGCTATCCATCACAGACCCAGACTGTCCATCATGATAGACTCAGACATTCGATCACAGACCCAGACTATCCAACATCAGAGACCCAGACTATTCATCATCACAGCCCAGACTATCCATCACAGACACAGACTAACCAACATCACAGACACAGACTATTCATCATCACAGACCCAGACTATCCATCATCACAGACCCAGACGATCCCTCACAGACCCAGACTATCCATCACAGACACAGACTATCCATCACAGACCCAGACTATCCAACACAGACCCAGACTATCCATCATCACAGAGACAGACTATCCATCACAGACACAGACTATCCATCACAGACCCAGACTATCCATCACAGACCCAGACTATCCATCATCACAACCCAGACTAACCATCACAGACCCAGACAATTCATTATCACAGACCCAGACTATCCATCAAAGACCCAGACTATCCATCACAGACCCAGACTATCCATCATCACAGACCCAGACTATCCAACACAGACCCAGACAATCCATCATCAAAGAGACAGACTATCCATCACAGACACAAACTATCCATCACAGACACAGACTATCCATCACAGAACCAGACTGTCAATCATCACAACCCAGACTATCCATCACGGACCCAGACTATCCATCACAGACCCAGAAAATCCATCACAGACCCAGACTATCTACCACAGACCCAGACTATCCATCACAGACCCAGAAAATCCATCACAGACCCAGACTATAGACCACAGACCCAGACTATCAATCATCACAAACACAGACAATCCATCACTGACCCAGACTATTCATCACCGATCCAGACTATCCATCACAGACCCAGACTATCCACCACAGACCCAGGCTATTTATCACAGACCTAGGCTATTCATCACAGGCCAAGACTATTCATCACAGACCCAGATAATCCATCACAGAACCACACTATCCAGCACAGACCCAGACTATCCATTATCACAGACCCAGACTATCCATCACAGGCCCAGATTGTCCATCATGATAGACTCAGACTTTCCATCACAGACCCAGACCCTGACTATCCATCATCACAGAGACAGACTATCCATCAAAGAAACAGACTATCCATCACAGGCCCAGACTAACCATCATCACAGACCCAGACTATCCATCATCACAGAGACAGACTATCCATCAAAGAAACAGACTATCCATCACAGGCCCAGACTATCCATCATCACAGACCCAGACTATCCATCACAGACCCAGACTATCCATCACAGACCCAGACTGTCCATCACAGACACAGACTATCCATCACAGACCCAGAATATCCATCAAAGATCCAGGCTATCCATCACAGACCCAGACAATCCATCTCAGACACAGACCCAGACTGTCCATCATCACAGACCCAGACTATCCATCACAGACCCAGACTGTCCATCATGATAGACTCAGACATTCCATCACAGACCCAGACTATCCAACATCACAGACCTAGACTATTCATCATCACAGCCCCAAACTATCCATCACAGACCCAGACTATTCATCATCACAGGGCCAGACTATCCATCACAGACCCAGACTATCCATCATCACAGATCCAGGCGATCCATCACAGACCCAGACTATCCATCACAGACCCAGACTATCCATCATCACAGACCCAGACTATCCAACACAGACCCAGACAATCCATCATCAAAGAGACAGACTATCCATCACAGACACAGACTATCCACCACAAACCCAGACTATCCATCACAGACCAAGACTATCCATCATCACAACCCAGACAATCCATCACGGACCCAGACTATCCATTATCACAGACCCAGACTGTCCATCGTGATAGACTCAGAATTTCCATCACAGACCCAGACTATCCAACATCACAGACCCAGACTATTTATTCTCACAGCCACAGACTATCCATCACAGACACAGACAATCCAACATCACAGACCCAGACTATTCATCATCACAGATCCAGACTATCCATCACAGACCCAGACTATCCATCATCACAGATCCAGACGATCCATCACAGACCCAGACTATCCATCACAGACACAGAAAATCCATCACAGACCCAAACTATCCAACACAGACCTAGACTATCCATCATCACAGAGACAGACTATCCATCACAGACACAGACTATCCATCACAGACCCAGACTATCCATCACAGACCCAGACTATCCATCATCACAACCCAGACAATCCATCACAGACCCAGACTATTCACTATCACAGACCCAGACTATCCATCATCACAGACACAGACTATCCATCACAGACCCAGACTATTCATCATCACAACCCAGACTATACATCATCAAAGACCCAGACGCTCCATCATCACAGACACAGACTATCCATCATCACAGACACAGGCTATCCATCATCACAGATCCAGACTATCCATCACAGACACAGACTATCCATTACAGAAACAGACTATCCATCATAGACCAGACTATCCATCACAGACCCAGACTATCCATCACAGACCCAGACTGTCCATCACAGACACAGACTATCCATCACAGACCCAATCTATCCATCACAGTCCCAGACTATCCATCATCACAGACCCAGATTATCCATCACGACCCAGACTCTCCATCACAGACCCAGACTATTCATTATCACAGACCCAGACTATCCATCACAGACCCAGACTATCCAATATCACAGACCCAGACTATCCATCATCACAGATCCAGACGGTCCATCACAGACCCAGACTATCCATCACAGACACAGACTATCCATCACAGGCCCAGACTAAACATCATCAGAGTCCCAGAATGTCCATCATCACAGACCCAGACTATCCATCACAAACCCAGACTATTCATCATCACAGACCCAGACTATCCATCACAGACCCAGACAATTCATCACAGACCCAGACTATCCATCACAGACACAGACCCAGACTATCCAACATCACAGACACAGACGATCCATCACAGACCCAGACAATCCATCACAGACCCAGACTATCCATCACAGTCTCAGACTGTCCATCACAGACCCAGACTATCCATCACAAACCCAGACAATTCATCATCACAGACCCAGACTATCCATCACAGACCCAGACTATCCATCACAGACCCAGACTATCCATTACAGACCCAGACTGTCCATCACAGACACAGACTATCCATCACAGACCCAGACTATCCATCACAGATCCAGGCTATCCATCACAGACCCAGAGAATCCATCACAGACACAGGCCCAGACTGTCCATCCTCACAGACCCAGGCTATCCATCACAGACCCAGACTGTCCATCATGATAGACTCAGACTTTCGATCACAGACGCAGACTATCCAACATCAGAGACCCAGACTATTCATCATCACAGCCCAGACTATCCATCACAGACACAGACTATCCAACATCACAGACCCAGACTATTCATCATCACAGAGCCAGACTATCCATCACAGACCCAGACTATCCATCACAGACCCAGACTATCCATCATCACAGACCCAGACTATCCATCACAGATCCAGGCTATCCATCACAGACCCAGAGAATCCATCACAGACACAGGCCCAGACTGTCCATCCTCACACACCCAGGCTATCCATCACAGACCCAGACTGTCCATCATGATAGACTCAGACTTTCGATCACAGACCCAGACTATCCAACATCAGAGACCCAGACTATTCATCATCACAGCCCAGACTATCCATCACAGACACAGACTAACCAACATCACAGACACAGACTATTCATCATCACAGACCCAGACTATCCATCACAGACCCAGACTATCCATCATCACAGACCCAGACGATCCCTCACAGACCCAGACTATCCATCACAGACACAGACTATCCATCACAGACCCAGACTATCCAACACAGACCCAGACTATCCATCATCACAGAGACAGACTATCCATCACAGACACAGACTATCCATCACAGACCCAGACTATCCATCACAGACCCAGACTATCCATCATCACAACCCAGACTAACCATCACAGACCCAGACAATTCACTATCACAGACCCAGACTATCCATCAAAGACCCAGACTATCCATCACAGACCCAGACTATCCATCATCACAGACCCAGACTATCCAACACAGACCCAGACAATCCATCATCAAAGAGACAGACTATCCTTCACAGACACAAACTATCCATCACAGACACAGACTATCCATCACAGAACCAGACTGTCAATCATCACAACCCAGACTATCCATCACGGACCCAGACTATCCATCACAGACCCAGAAAATCCATCACAGACCCAGACTATCTACCACAGACCCAGACTATCCATCACAGACCCAGAAAATCCATCACAGACCCAGACTATAGACCACAGACCCAGACTATCAATCATCACAAACACAGACAATCCATCACTGACCCAGACTATTCATCACCGATCCAGACTATCCATCACAGACCCAGACTATCCACCACAGACCCAGGCTATTTATCACAGACCTAGGCTATTCATCACAGACCAAGACTATTCATCACAGACCCAGATAATCCATCACAGAACCACACTATCCAGCACAGACCCAGACTATCCATTATCACAGACCCAGACTATCCATCACAGGCCCAGATTGTCCATCATGATAGACTCAGACTTTCCATCACAGACCCAGACCCAGACTATCCATCATCACAGACCCAGACTATCCATCACAGACCCAGACTATCCAACACAGACCCAGACTATCCATCATCACAGAGACAGACTATCCATCAAAGAAACAGACTATCCATCACAGGCCCAGACTAACCATCATCACAGACCCAGACTATCCATCATCACAGAGACAGACTATCCATCAAAGAAACAGACTATCCATCACAGGCCCAGACTATCCATCATCACAGACCCAGACTATCCATCACAGACCCAGACTATCCATCACAGACCCAGACTGTCCATCACAGACACAGACTATCCATCACAGACCCAGAATATCCATCAAAGATCCAGGCTATCCATCACAGACCCAGACAATCCATCTCAGACACAGACCCAGACTGTCCATCATCACAGACCCAGACTATCCATCACAGACCCAGACTGTCCATCATGATAGACTCAGACATTCCATCACAGACCCAGACTATCCAACATCACAGACCTAGACTATTCATCATCACAGCCCCAAACTATCCATCACAGACCCAGACTATTCATCATCACAGGGCCAGACTATCCATCACAGACCCAGACTATCCATCATCACAGATCCAGGTGATCCATCACAGACCCAGACTATCCATCACAGACCCAGACTATCCATCATCACAGACCCAGACTATCCAACACAGACCCAGACAATCCATCATCAAAGAGACAGACTATCCATCACAGACACAGACTATCCACCACAAACCCAGACTATCCATCACAGACCAAGACTATCCATCATCACAACCCAGACAATCCATCACGGACCCAGACTATCCATTATCACAGACCCAGACTGTCCATCGTGATAGACTCAGAATTTCCATCACAGACCCAGACTATCCAACATCACAGACCCAGACTATTTATTCTCACAGCCACAGACTATCCATCACAGACACAGACAATCCAACATCACAGACCCAGACTATTCATCATCACAGATCCAGACTATCCATCACAGACCCAGACTATCCATCATCACAGATCCAGACGATCCATCACAGACCCAGACTATCCATCACAGACACAGAAAATCCATCACAGACCCAAACTATCCAACACAGACCTAGACTATCCATCATCACAGAGACAGACTATCCATCACAGACACAGACTATCCATCACAGACCCAGACTATCCATCACAGACCCAGACTATCCATCACAGACCCAGACTATCCATCATCACAACCCAGACAATCCATCACAGACCCAGACTATTCACTATCACAGACCCAGACTATCCATCATCACAGACACAGACTATCCATCACAGACCCAGACTATTCATCATCACAACCCAGACTATACATCATCAAAGACCCAGACGCTCCATCATCACAGACACAGACTATCCATCATCACAGACACAGGCTATCCATCATCACAGATCCAGACTATCCTTCACAGACACAGACTATCCATTACAGAAACAGACTATCCATCATAGACCAGACTATCCATCACAGACCCAGACTATCCATCACAGACCCAGACTATCCATCATCACAACCCAGACAATCCATCACAGACCCAGACTATTCACTATCACAGTCCCAGACTATCCATCATCACAGACCCAGATTATCCATCACAGACCCAGACTCCCCATCACAGACCCAGACGATTCATTATCACAGACCCAGACTATCCATCACAGACCCAGACTATCCAATATCACAGACCCAGACTATCCATCATCACAGATCCAGACGGTCCATCACAGACCCAGACTATCCATCACAGACACAGACTATCCATCACAGGCCCAGAGTAAACATCATCAGAGTCCCAGAATGTCCATCATCACAGACCCAGACTATCCATCACAAACCCAGACTATACATCATCACAGACCCAGACTATCCATCACAGACCCAGACAATTCATCACAGACCCAGAGTATTCATCACAGACACAGACCCAGACTATCCAACATCACAGACACAGACGATCCATCACAGACCCAGACAATCCATCACAGACCCAGACTATCCATCACAGTCTCAGACTGTCCATCACAGACCCAGACTATCCATCACAAACCCAGACAATTCATCATCACAGACACAGACTATCCATCACAGACCCAGACTATCCATCACAGACCCAGACTATCCATTACAGACCCAGACTGTCCATCACAGACACAGACTATCCATCACAGACCCAGACTATCCATCACAGATCCAGGCTATCCATCACAGACCCAGAGAATCCATCACAGACACAGGCCCAGACTGTCCATCCTCACAGACCCAGGCTATCCATCACAGACCCAGACTGTCCATCATGATAGACTCAGACTTTCGATCACAGACCCAGACTATCCAACATCAGAGACCCAGACTATTCATCATCACAGCCCAGACTATCCATCACAGACACAGACTAACCAACATCACAGACACAGACTATTCATCATCACAGGCCCAGACTATCCATCACAGACCCAGACTATCCATCATCACAGACCCAGACGATCCCTCACAGACCCAGACTATCCATCACAGACACAGACTATCCATCACAGACCCAGACTATCCAACACAGACCCAGACTATCCATCATCACCGAGACAGACTATCCATCACAGACACAGACTATCCATCACACACCCAGACTATCCATCACAGACCCAGACTATCCATCATCACAACCCAGACTAACCATCACAGACCCAGACAATTCATTATCACAGACCCAGACTATCCATCAAAGACCCAGACTATCCAAAACAGACCCAGACTATCACAGATACAGACTATCCATCAAAGACACAGACTATCCATCACAGCCCCAGACTAACCATCATCACAGACCCAGAATGTCCATCATCACAGACCCAGACTATCCATCACAAACCCAGACTATTCATCATCAGAGACCCAGACCATCCATCACAGACCCAGACTATCCATCACAGACCCAGACTATCCATCACACACCCAGACTGTCCATCACAGACACAGACTATCCATTACAGACCCAGAATATCCATCAAAGGTCCAGGCTATCCATCACAGACCCAGACAATCCATCACAGACACAGACCCAGACTGTCCATCATCACAGACCCAGACTATCCATCACAGACCCAGACTGTCCATCATGATAGACTCAGACTTTCCATCACAGACCCAGACTATCCAACATCACAGACCCAAACTATTCATCATCGCAGCCCCAGACTATCCATCACAGACACAGACTATCCAACATCACAGACCCAGGCTATTCATCATCACAGACCCAGACTATCCATCACAGACACAGACGATCCATCACAGACCCAGACTATCCAACACAGACCCAGATTATCCATCATCACAGCCCAGACTATCCATCACAGACACAGACTAACCAACATCACAGACACAGACTATTCATCATCACAGACCCAGACTATCCATCACAGACCCAGACTATCCATCATCACAGACCCAGACGATCCCTCACAGACCCAGACTATCCATCACAGACACAGACTATCCATCACAGACCCAGACTATCCAACACAGACCCAGACTATCCATCAACACAGAGACAGACTATCCATCACAGACACAGACTATCCATCACACACCCAGACTATCCATCACAGACCCAGACTATCCATCATCACAACCCAGACTAACCATCACAGACCCAGACAATTCATTATCACAGACCCAGACTATCCATCAAAGACCCAGACTATTCAAAACAGACCCAGACTATCACAGATACAGACTATCCATCAAAGACACAGACTATCCATCACAGGCCCAGACTAACCATCATCACAGACCCAGAATGTCCATCATCACAGACCCAGACGATCCATCACAAACCCAGACTATTCATCATCACAGACCCAGACTATCCATCACAGACCCAGACTATCCATCACAGACCCAGACTATCCATCACACACCCAGACTGTCCATCACAGACAGAGACTATCCATTACAGACCCAGAATATCCATCAAAGGTCCAGGCTATCCATCACAGACCCAGACAATCCATCACAGACACAGACCCAGACTGTCCATCATCACAGACCCAGACTATCCATCACAGACCCAGACTGTCCATCATGATAGACTCAGACTTTCCATCACAGACCCAGACTATCCAACATCACAGACCCAAACTATTCATCATCGCAGCCCCAGACTATCCATCACAGACACAGACTATCCAACATCACAGACCCAGGCTATTCATCATCACAGACCCAGACTATCCATCACAGACACAGACTATCCATCACAGACCCAGACTATCCAACACAGACCCAGATTATCCATCATCACAGAGACAGACTATCCATCACAGACACAGACTATCCATCACAGACCCAGACTATCCATCACAGACCCAGACTGTCAATCATCACGACCCAGACTATTCATCACGGACCCAGACTAGCCATTATCACAGACCCAGAATATCCATCACAGACCCAGACTGTCCATCATGATAGACTCAGACTTTCCATCAAAGACCCAGACTATCCAACATCACAGGCCCAGACTATTTATCATCACAGCCCCAGACTATCCATCACAGACAAAGACTATCCAACATCACAGACCCAGACTATTCATCATCACAGACACAGACTATCCGTCACAGACCCAGTTTATCCATCATCACAGATCCAGACGATCCATCACAGACCCAGACTATCCATCACAGACACAGACTATCCATCACAGACTCAGACTATCCAACACAGACCCTGACTATCCATCGTCACAGAGACAGACTATCCATCACAGACACAGACTATCAATCACAGACCCAGACTATCCATCACAGAGCCAGACTATCCATCATCACAACCCAGACTAACCATCACAGACCCAGACAATTCATTATCACAGACCCAGACTATCCTTCATCACAGACACAGACTATCCATCACAGACCCAGACTATTCATCATCACAACCCAGACTATACATCATCAAAGACCCAGACGCTCCATCATCACAGACACAGGCTATCCATCATCACAGATCCAGACTATCCATCACAGACCCAGCCTATCCATTACAGACCCAGACTATCCATCACAGACCCAGACTATCCATCACAGACCCAGACTGTCCATCACAGACCCAGACTGTCCATCACGGACACAGACTATCCATCACAGATGCAGACTATCCTTCACAGGCACAGACTATCCATCATCACAGACCCAGACTATCCATCACAGACCCAGACTATCCATCACAGACCCAGACTATTCATTATCACAGACCCAGACTATCAATCACAGACCCAGACTACCCAACATCACAGACCCAGACTATCCATCATCACAGATCCAGATGATCCATCACAGACCCAGACTAACCATCACAGACACAGACTATCCACCACAGACCCAGTTTATCCAACACAGACCCAGACTATCCATCATCACAGAGACAGACTATCCATCACAGACACAGACGATCCATCACAGGCCCAGACTAACGATCATCACGGACGCAGAATGTCGATCATCACAGACCCAGACTATCCATCACAAACCCAGACTATTCATCATCACAGACGCATACTATCCATCACAGACCCAGACTATCCATCACAGACCCAGACTATCTATCACAGACCCAGACAATCCATCACAGACCCAGAATATCCATCACAGACTCAGACTATCCATCAGAGACTCAGTCTACTCATCATCACAGACCCAGACTATCCATCACAGACCCAGACTACCCACCATCACATACCCAGACTATCCAACACACACCCAGACTATCCATCACACACCCAGACTATCCATCAAAGACCCAGACTGTTCATCACAGACTCAGACTATCCATCACAGACCCACACTATCCATCACAGACCCAGGCTATTCATCATCACAGACCCAGACTATCCATCACAGACCCAGACTATTAATCACCGATCCAGACTATCCATCACAGACCGAGACTATCCACCACAGGCCCAGGCTATTTATCACAGACCCAGACTATTCATCACAGACCCAGACTATCCATTATCACAGACCCAGACAATCCATCAGAGACACAGACCCAGATTATCCTTCACAAACCCAGCTATCCATCACAGACACAGTCTATCCATCACACGCCCAGACTCTCCATCACAGATCCAGACTATCCATCACATACCTAGACTGTCCGTCACAGACATGGACTATCCATCACAGACCCAGACAAACCATCATCACAGACACAGACTGTCCATCATCACAGACCCAGACTATACATCATCAAAGTCCCAGATGCTCCATCAGCACAGACCCAGACAATCCATCACAGGCCCAGACAATCCATCATCACAGACCCAGACTATCTACCACAGACCCAGACTATCCATCACAGACCCAGAAAATCCATCACAGACCCAGACTATCCATCATCACAGACCCAGACTGTCCATCATCACAGACCCAGATTATCCATCACAGACACAGACCCAGACTTTCCATCATCACAGACAAAGTCTATCCATCACAGACCCAGACTATAGATCAAGGACCCAGGCTATAGAACAAAGACCCAGACTATCCATCATCACAAACACAGACAATCCATCACAGACCCAGACTATTCATCACCGATCCAGACTATCCATCACAGACGCAGACTATCCACCACAGACCCAGGCTAGTTATCACAGACCCAGTCTATTCATCACAGACCCAGACTATTCATCACAGACCCAGATAATCCATCACAGAGCCACACTATCCACCACAGGCCCAGACTATCCATTATCACAGACCCAGACTATCCACCACAGACCCAGACTATCCAAAAGAGACCCAGACTATCCATCATCACAGAGACAGACTATCCATCAAAGACCCAGACTATCCATCACAGGCCCAGACTAACCATCATCACAGACCCAGAATATCCATCATCACAGACCCAGACTATCCATCACAAAGCCAGACTATTCATCATCACAGACCCAGACTATCCATCACTGACCCAGACTAACCATCACAGACCCAGACTATCCATCACAGACCAAGACTGTCCATCACAGACACAGACTATCCATTACATACCCTGAATATTCATCAAAGGTCCAGGCTATCCATCACAGAACCAGATAATCCATCACAGACACAGACACAGACTGTCCATCATCACAGACCCAGACTATCCATCACAGACCCAGGCTGTCCATCATGATAGACTCAGACTTTCCATCACAGACCCAGACTATCCAACATCACAGACCCAAACTATTCATCATCGCAGCCCCAGACTATCCATCACAGACACAGACTATCCAAAATCACAGACCCAGACTATTCATCATCACAGAGCCAGACTATCCATCACAGACCCAGACTATCCATCATCACAGGTCCAGACGATCCATCACAGACCCAGACTATCCATCACAGACACAGACTATCCATCACAAACCCAGACTATCCAACACAGACCCAGACTATCCATTATCACAGACCCAGACTATCCATCACAGACCCAGATTGTCCATCATGATAGACTCAGACTTTCCATCACAGACCCAGACTATCTAACATCACAGACCCAGACTATTCATCATCACAGCCCCAGACTATCCAGCACAGACACAGACTATCCAACATCACAGCCCCAGACTATTCATCATCACAGACCCAGACTATCCATCACAGAACCAGACTATCCATCATCACAGATCCAGACTGTCCATCACAGACCCAGACTATCCAACACAGACCCAGATTATCCATCATCACAGAGACAGAATATCCATCACAGACCCAGACTATCCATCACAGACCCAGACTATCCAACACAGACCCAGATTATCCATCATCACAGAGACAGACTATCCATCACAGACCCAGACTATCCATCACAGACCCAGACTATCCAACACTGACCCAGACTGTCAATAATCACAACCCAGACTATTCATCACGGACCCAGACTATCCATTATCACAGACCCAGACTATCCATCACAGACCCAGACTGTCCATCATGATAGACTCAGACTTTCCATCACAGACCCAGACTATCCAGCATCACAGACCCAGACTATTCATCATCACAGAGACAGACTATCCATCACAGATACAGACTATCCATCACAGGCCCAGACTAATGATCATCACAGACCCAGAATGTCGATCAGCACAGACCCAGACTATCCATCACAAACCCAGACTATTCATCATCACAGACGCAGACTATCCATCACAGACCCAGACTATCCATCACAGACCCAGACTATCTATCACAGACACAGACCCAGACTATCCATCATCACAGACCCAGACGATCCATCACAGACCCAGACAATCCATCATAGACCCAGAATATCCATCACAGACTCAGACTATCCATCACAGACCCAGACTACTCATCATCACAGACCCAGACTATCCATCACAGACACAGACTATCCATCACAGACCCAGACTATCCAACACAGACCCAGATTATCCATCATCACAGAGACAGACTATCCATCACAGACACAGACTATCCATCACAGACCCAGACTGTCAATCACCACAACCCAGACTATTCATCACGGACCCAGACTATCCATTATCACAGACCCAGACTATCCATCACAGACCCAGACTGTCCATCATGATAGACTCAGACATTCCATCACAGACCCAGACTATCCAACATCACAGACCCAGACTATTCATCATCACAGCCCCAGACTATCCATCACAGACACAGACTATCCAATATCACAGACCCAGACTATTCATCATCACAGACACAGACTATCCATCACAGACCCAGTTTATCCATCATCACAGATCCAGACAACCAATCACAGACCCAGACTATCCATCACAGACACAGACTATCCATCACAGACCCAGACTATCCAACACAGACCCTGACTATCCATCGTCACAGAGACAGACTATCCATCACAGACACAGACTATCCATCACAGACCCAGACTATCCATCACAGACCCAGACTATCCATCATCACAACCCAGACTAACCATCACAGACCCAGACAATTCATTATCACAGACCCAGACTATCCATCATCACAGACACAGACTATCCATCACAGACCCAGACTATTCATCATCACAACCCAGACTATATATCATCAAAGTCCCAGACGCTCCATCATCACAGACACAGACTATCCATCATCACAGACACAGGCTATCCATCATCACAGATCCAGACTATCCATCACAGACCCAGCCTATCCATTACAGACCCAGACTATCCATCACAGACCCAGACTATCCATCACAGACCCGGACTATCCATCTCAGACCCAGACTGTCCATCACGGACACAGACTATACATCACAGACACAGACTATCCTTCACAGGCACCGACTATCCATCATCACAGACCCAGACTATCCATCACAGACCCAGACTATCCATCACAGGCCCAGACTATTCATTATCACAGACCCAGACTATCAATCACAGACCCAGACTATCCAACATCACAGACCCAGACTATCCAACATCACAGACCCAGACTATCCATCATCACAGATCCAGACGATCCATCACAGACCCAGACTAACCATCACAGACACAGACTATCCATCACAGACCCAGACTATCCAACACAGACCCAGACTATCCATCATCACAGAGACAGACTATCCATCACAGATACAGACTATCCATCACAGGCCCAGACTAACAATCATCACAGACGCAGAATGTCGATCATCACAGACCCAGACTATCCATCACAAACCCAGACTATTCATCATCACAGACGCATACTATCCATCACAGACCCAGACTATCCATCACAGACCCAGACTATCTATCACAGACACAGACCCAGACTATCCATCATCATAGACCCAGACGATCCATCACAGACCCAGACTATTCATTATCACAGACCCAGACTATCAATCACAGACCCAGACTATCCAACATCACAGACCCAGACTATCCATCATCACAGATCCAGACGATCCATCACAGACCCAGACTAACCATCACAGACACAGACTATCCATCACAGACCCAGACTATCCAACACAGACCCAGACTATCCATCATCACAGAGACAGACTATCCATCACAGATACAGACTATCCATCACAGGCCCAGACTAACAATCATCACAGACGCAGAATGTCGATCATCACAGACCCAGACTATCCATCACAAACCCAGACTATTCATCATCACAGACGCATACTATCCATCACAGACCCAGACTATCCATCACAGACCCAGACTATCTATCACAGACACAGACCCAGACTATCCATCATCATAGACCCAGACGATCCATCACAGACCCAGACAATCCATCACAGACCCAGAATATCCATCACAGACCCAGACTATCCATCACAGACCCAGGCTGTCCATCATGATAGACTCAGACTTACCATCACAGACCCAGACTATCCAACATCACAGACCCAAACTATTCATCATCGCAGCCCCAGTCTATCCATCACAGACACAGACTATCCAAAATCACAGACCCAGACTATTCATCATCACAGAGCCAGACTATCCATCACAGACCCAGACTATCCATCATCACAGGTCCAGACGATCCATCACAGACCCAGACTATCCATCACAGACACAGACTATCCATCACAAACCCAGACTATCCAACACAGACCCAGACTATCCATTATCACAGACCCAGACTATCCATCACAGACCCAGACTGTCCATCATGATAGACTCAGACTTTCCATCCCAGACCCAGACTATCTAACATCACAGACCCAGACTATTCATCATCACAGCCCCAGACTATCCATCACAGACACAGACTATCCAACATCACAGCCCCAGACTATTCATCATCACAGACCCAGACTATCCATCACAGAACCAGACTATCCATCATCACAGATCCAGACTGTCCATCACAGACCCAGACTATCCAACACAGACCCAGATTATCCATCATCACAGAGACAGAATATCCATCACAGACCCAGACTATCCATCACAGACCCAGACTATCCAACACAGACCCAGATTATCCATCATCACAGAGACAGACTATCCATCACAGACCCAGACTATCCATCACAGACCCAGACTATCCAACACTGACCCAGACTGTCAATAATCACAACCCAGACTATTCATCACGGACCCAGACTATCCATTATCACAGACCCAGACTATCCATCACAGACCCAGACTGTCCATCATGATAGACTCAGACTTTCCATCACAGACCCAGACTATCCAGCATCACAGACCCAGACTATTCATCATCACAGACACAGACTATCCATCACAGACCCAGTTTATACATCATCACAGATCCAGACAACCAATCACAGACCCAGACTATCCATTGCAGAAACAGACTATCCATCACAGACCCAGACTATCCAACACAGACCCAGACTATCCATCATCACAGAGACAGACTATCCATCACAGATACAGACTATCCATCACAGGCCCAGACTAATGATCATCACAGACCCAGAATGTCGATCAGCACAGACCCAGACTATCCATCACAAACCCAGACTATTCATCATCACAGACGCAGACTATCCATCACAGACCCAGACTATCCATCACAGACCCAGACTATCTATCACAGACACAGACCCAGACTATCCATCATCACAGACCCAGACGATCCATCACAGACCCAGACAATCCATCATAGACCCAGAATATCCATCACAGACTCAGACTATCCATCACAGACCCAGACTACTCATCATCACAGACCCAGACTATCCATCACAGACACAGACTATCCATCACAGACCCAGACTATCCAACACAGACCCAGATTATCCATCATCACAGAGACAGACTATCCATCACAGACACAGACTATCCATCACAGACCCAGACTGTCAATCACCACAACCCAGACTATTCATCACGGACCCAGACTATCCATTATCACAGACCCAGACTATCCATCACAGACCCAGACTGTCCATCATGATAGACTCAGACATTCCATCACAGACCCAGACTATCCAACATCACAGACCCAGACTATTCATCATCACAGCCCCAGACTATCCAACACAGACCCTGACTATCCATCGTCACAGAGACAGACTATCCATCACAGACACAGACTATCCATCACAGACCCAGACTATCCATCACAGACCCAGACTATCCATCATCACAACCCAGACTAACCATCACAGACCCAGACAATTCATTATCACAGACCCAGACTATCCATCATC
Organism: Somniosus microcephalus; assembly: GCF_052327205.1. Lineage (NCBI taxonomy): Eukaryota > Metazoa > Chordata > Chondrichthyes > Squaliformes > Somniosidae > Somniosus > Somniosus microcephalus. Next base: position 13,732,024 of record NC_141018.1, on the reverse strand, counting down.
ACAGACACAGACTATCCATCACAGACCCAGACTATTCATCATCACAACCCAGACTATATATCATCAAAGTCCCAGACGCTCCATCATCACAGACACAGACTATCCATCATCACAGACACAGGCTATCCATCATCACAGATCCAGACTATCCATCACAGACCCAGCCTATCCATTACAGACCCAGACTATCCATCACAGACCCAGACTATCCATCACAGACCCGGACTATCCATCTCAGACCCAGACTGTCCATCACGGACACAGACTACCCATCACAGACACAGACTATCCTTCACAGGCACCGACTATCCATCATCACAGACCCAGACTATCCATCACAGACCCAGACTATCCATCACAGGCCCAGACTATTCATTATCACAGACCCAGACTATCAATCACAGACCCAGACTATCCAACATCACAGACCCAGACTATCCAACATCACAGACCCAGACTATCCATCATCACAGATCCAGACGATCCATCACAGACCCAGACTAACCATCACAGACACAGACTATCCATCACAGACCCAGACTATCCAACACAGACCCAGACTATCCATCATCACAGAGACAGACTATCCATCACAGATACAGACTATCCATCACAGGCCCAGACTAACAATCATCACAGACGCAGAATGTCGATCATCACAGACCCAGACTATCCATCACAAACCCAGACTATTCATCATCACAGACGCATACTATCCATCACAGACCCAGACTATCCATCACAGACCCAGACTATCTATCACAGACACAGACCCAGACTATCCATCATCATAGACCCAGACGATCCATCACAGACCCAGACAATCCATCACAGACCCAGAATATCCATCACAGACCCAGACTATCCATCACAGACCCAGGCTGTCCATCATGATAGACTCAGACTTACCATCACAGACCCAGACTATCCAACATCACAGACCCAAACTATTCATCATCGCAGCCCCAGACTATCCATCACAGACACAGACTATCCAAAATCACAGACCCAGACTATTCATCATCACAGAGCCAGACTATCCATCACAGACCCAGACTATCCATCATCACAGGTCCAGACGATCCATCACAGACCCAGACTATCCATCACAGACACAGACTATCCATCACAAACCCAGACTATCCAACACAGACCCAGACTATCCATTATCACAGACCCAGACTATCCATCACAGACCCAGACTGTCCATCATGATAGACTCAGACTTTCCATCCCAGACCCAGACTATCTAACATCACAGACCCAGACTATTCATCATCACAGCCCCAGACTATCCATCACAGACACAGACTATCCAACATCACAGACCCAGACTATTCATCATCACAGACCCAGACTATCCATCACAGAACCAGACTATCCATCATCACAGATCCAGACTGTCCATCACAGACCCAGACTATCCAACACAGACCCAGATTATCCATCATCACAGAGACAGAATATCCAACACAGACCCAGACTATCCATCACAGACCCAGACTATCCATCACAGACCCAGACTATCCATCATCACATCCCAGACTATCCATCACAGAGCCGACTATTCATTATCACAGACCCAGACTATCCATCATCACAGACACAGACTATCCATCACAGACCCAGACTATTCATCATCGCAGCCCAGACTATACATCATCATAGACCCAGATGCTCCATCATCACAGACACAGACAATCCATCATCACAGACAGAGGCTATCCATCATCACAGATTTAGATTTTCCATCACAGACACAGACTATCCATTACAGACACAGACTATCCATCACAGACCCAGACTATCCATCACAGACCCAGACTATCCAACACTGACCCAGACTATCCATCATCACAGAGACAGACTATCCATCACAGGCCCAGACGAATGATCATCACAGACCCAGAACGTCGATCTGCACAGACCCAGACTATCCATCACAAACCCAGACTATTCATTATCACAGACGCAGACTATCCATCACAGACCCAGACTATCCATCACAGACCCAGACTATCTATCACAGACACAGACTATCCATCACAGACCCAGACTATCCAACACAGACCCAGATTATCCATCATCACAGAGACAGACTATCCATCACAGACACAGACTATCCATCACAGACCCAGACTATCCATCACAGACCCAGACTGTCAATAATCACAACCCAGACTATTCATCACGGACCCAGACTATCCATTATCACAGACCCAGACTATCCATCACAGACCCAGACTGTCCATCATGATAGACTCAGACTTTCCATCACAGACCCAGACTATCCAGCATCACAGACCCAGACAATTCATCATCACAGACACAGACTATCCATCACAGACCCAGTTTATACATCATCACAGATCCAGACAACCAATCACAGACCCAGACTATCCATTGCAGAAACAGACTATCCATCACAGACCCAGACTATCCAACACAGACCCAGACTATCCATCATCACAGAGACAGACTATCCATCACAGATACAGACTATCCATCACAGGCCCAGACTAATGATCATCATAGACCCAGAATGTCGATCAGCACAGACCCAGACTATCCATCACAAACCCAGACTATTCATCATCACAGACGCAGACTATCCATCACAGACCCAGACTATCCATCACAGACCCAGACTATCTATCACAGACACAGACCCAGACTATCCATCATCACAGACCCAGACGATCCATCACAGACCCAGACAATCCACCATAGACCCAGAATATCCATCACAGACTCAGACTATCCATCACAGACCCAGACTACTCATCATCACAGACCCAGACTATCCATCACAGACACAGACTATCCATCACAGACCCAGACTATCCAACACAGACCCAGATTATCCATCATCACAGAGACAGACTATCCATCACAGACACAGACTATCCATCACAGACCCAGACTGTCAATCACCACAACCCAGACTATTCATCACGGACCCAGACTATCCATTATCACAGACCCAGACTATCCATCACAGACCCAGACTGTCCATCATGATAGACTCAGACATTCCATCACAGACCCAGACTATCCAACATCACAGACCCAGACTATTCATCATCACAGCCCCAGACTATCCATCACAGACACAGACTATCCAATATCACAGACCCAGACTATTCATCATCACAGACACAGACTATCCATCACAGACCCAGTTTATCCATCATCACAGATCCAGACAACCAATCACAGACCCAGACTATCCATCACAGACACAGACTATCCATCACAGACCCAGACTATCCAACACAGACCCTGACTATCCATCGTCACAGAGACAGACTATCCATCACAGACACAGACTATCCATCACAGACCCAGACTATCCATCACAGACCCAGACTATCCATCATCACAACCCAGACTAACCATCACAGACCCAGACAATTCATTATCACAGACCCAGACTATCCATCATCACAGACACAGACTATCCATCACAGACCCAGACTATTCATCATCACAACCCAGACTATATATCATCAAAGTCCCAGACACTCCATCATCACAGACACAGACTATCCATCATCACAGACACAGGCTATCCATCATCACAGATCCAGACTATCCATCACAGACCCAGCCTATCCATTACAGACCCAGACTATCCATCACAGACCCAGACTATCCATCACAGACCCGGACTATCCATCTCAGACCCAGACTGTCCATCACGGACACAGACTACCCATCACAGACACAGACTATCCTTCACAGGCACCGACTATCCATCATCACAGACCCAGACTATCCATCACAGACCCAGACTATCCATCACAGGCCCAGACTATTCATTATCACAGACCCAGACTATCAATCACAGACCCAGACTATCCAACATCACAGACCCAGACTATCCAACATCACAGACCCAGACTATCCATCATCACAGATCCAGACGATCCATCACAGACCCAGACTAACCATCACAGACACTGACTACCCATCACAGACCCAGACTATCCAACACAGACCCAGACTATCCATCATCACAGAGACAGACTATCCATCACAGACACAGACTAACAATCATCACAGACGCAGAATATCGATCTTCACAGACCCAGACTATCCATCACAAACCCAGACTATTCATCATCACAGACGCATACTATCCATCACAGACCCAGACTATCCATCACAGACCCAGACTATCTATCACAGACACAGACCCAGACTATCCATCATCATAGACCCAGACGATCCATCACAGATCCAGACAATCCATCACAGACCCAGAATATCCATCACAGACCCAGGCTGTCCATCATGATAGACTCAGACTTACCATCACAGACCCAGACTATCCAACATCACAGACCCAAACTATTCATCATCGCAGCCCCAGACTATCCATCACAGACACAGACTATCCAAAATCACAGACCCAGACTATTCATCATCACAGAGCCAGACTATCCATCACAGACCCAGACTATCCATCATCACAGGTCCAGACGATCCATCACAGACCCAGACTATCCATCACAGACACAGACTATCCATCACAAACCCAGACTATCCAACACAGACCCAGACTATCCATTATCACAGACCCAGACTATCCATCACAGACCCAGACTGTCCATCATGATAGACTCAGACTTTCCATCCCAGACCCAGACTATCTAACATCACAGACCCAGACTATTCATCATCACAGCCCCAGACTATCCATCACAGACACAGACTATCCAACATCACAGACCCAGACTATTCATCATCACAGACGCATACTATCCATCACAGACCCAGACTATCCATCACAGACCCAGACTATCTATCACAGACACAGACCCAGACTATCCATCATCATAGACCCAGACGGTCCATCACAGACCCAGACAATCCATCACAGACCCAGAATATCCATCACAGACTCAGACTATCCATCACAGACTCAGACTATCCACCATCACATACCCAGACTATCCAACACAGACCCAGACTATTCATCATCACAGACCCAGACTATCCATCACAGACCCAGACTAACCATCACAGACCCAGACTATCCATCACAGGCCCAGACTGTCCATTACATACCCAGAATATCCATCAAAGGTCCAGGCTATCCATCACAGACCCAGACAATCCATCACAGACACAGACCCAGACTGTCCATCATGATAGACTCAGACTTTCCATCACAGACCCAGACTACCCATCATCACAGACGCAGACTATCCATCACAGACCCAGACTATCCATCACAGACCCAGACTATCTATCACAGACACAGACCCAGACTATCCATCATCACAGACCCAGACGATCCATCACAGACCCAGACAATCCATCATAGACCCAGAATATCCATCACAGACTCAGACTATCCATCACAGACCCAGACTACTCATCATCACAGACCCAGACTATCCATCACAGACCCAGACTATCCATCTCAGACCCGGACTATCTATCACAGACACAGACCCAGACTATCCATCATCACAGACCCAGACGATCCATCACAGACCCAGACAATCCATCATAGACCCAGAATATCCATCACAGACCCAGACTATCCATCACAGGCCCAGACTATTCATTATCACAGACCCAGACTATCAATCACAGACCCAGACTATCCAACATCACAGACCCAGACTATCCATCATCAAAGATCCTGACGATCCATCACAGACCCAGACTATCCATCACAGACCCAGACTATCCAACACAGACCCAGACTGTTCATCATCACAGCCCCAGACTATCCTTCACAGACACAGACTATCCAATATCACAGACCCAGACTATTCATCATCACAGACACAGACTATCCATCACAGACCCAGTTTATCCATCATCACAGATCCAGACAACCAATCACAGACCCAGACTATCCATCACAGACACAGACTATCCATCACAGACCCAGACTATCCAACACAGACCCTGACTATCCATCGTCACAGAGACAGACTATCCATCACAGACACAGACTATCCATCACAGACCCAGACTATCCATCACAGACCCAGACTATCCATCATCACAACCCAGACTAACCATCACAGACCCAGACAATTCATTATCACAGACCCAGACTATCCATCATCACAGACACAGACTATCCATCACAGACCCAGACTATTCATCATCACAACCCAGACTATCCATCACAGACACAGACTATCCATCACAGACCCAGACTATCTATCACAGACACAGACCCAGACTATCCATCATCACAGACCCAGACGATCCATCACAGACCCAGACAATCCATCATAGACCCAGAATATCCATCGCAGACTCAGACTATCCATCACAGACACAGATTATCCATCATCACAGAGACAGACTATCCATCACAGACACAGACTATCCATCACAGACCCAGACTGTCAATCATCACAACCCAGACTATTCATCACGGACCCAGACTATCCATTATCACAGACCCAGACTATCCATCACAGACCCAGACTGTCCACCATGATAGACTCAGACATTCCATCACAGACCCAGACTATCCAACATCACAGACCCAGACTATTCATCATCACAGCCCCAGACTATCCATCACAGACACAGACTATCCAATATCACAGACCCAGACTATTCATCATCACAGACACAGACTATCCATCACAGACACAGACTATCCATCACAGACCCAGACTATCCAACACAGACCCTGACTATCCATCGTCACAGAGACAGACTATCGATCACAGACACAGACTATCCATCACAGACCCAGACTATCAATCACAGACCCAGACTATCCATCATCACAACCCAGACTAACCATCACAGACCCAGACAATTCATTATCACAGACCCAGACTATCCATCATCACATACACAGACTATCCATCACAGACCCAGACTATTCATCATCACAACCCAGACTATATATCATCAAAGTCCCAGACGCTCCATCATCACAGACACAGACTATCCATCATCACAGACACAGGCTATCCATCATCACAGATCCAGACTATCCATCACAGACCCAGCCTATCCATTACAGACCCAGACTATCCATCACAGACCCAGACTATCCATCACAGACCCGGACTATCCATCTCAGACCCAGACTGTCCATCACGGACACAGACTATCCATCACAGACGCAGACTATCCTTCACAGGCACAGACTATCTGTCATCACAGACCCAGACTATCCATCACAGACCCAGACTATCCATCACAGGCCCAGACTATTCATTATCACAGACCCAGACTATCAATCACAGACCCAGACTATCCAACATCACAGACCCAGACTATCCATCATCACAGATCCAGACGATCCATCACAGACCCAGACTAACCATCACAGACACAGACTATCCATCACAGACCCAGACTATCCAACACAGACCCAGACTATCCATCATCACAGAGACAGACTATCCATCACAGACACAGACTATCCATCACAGGCCCAGACTAACGATCATCACAGATGCAGAATGTCGATCATCACAGACCCAGACTATCCATCACAAACCCAGACTATTCATCATCACAGACGCATACTATCCATCACAGACCCAGACTATCCATCACAGACCCAGACTATCTATCACAGACACAGACCCAGACTATCCATCATCATAGACACAGACGATCCATCACAGACCCAGACAATCCATCACAGACCCAGAATATCCATCACAGACTCAGACTATCCATCACAGACTCAGACTATCCACCATCACATACCCAGACTATCCAACACAGACCCAGACTATTCATCATCACAGACCCAGACTATCCATCACAGACCCAGACTATCCATCACAGACCCAGACTGTCCATCACAGACACAGACTATCCATTACATACCCAGAATATCCATCAAAGGTCCAGGCTATCCATCACAGACCCAGACAATCCATCACAGACACAGACCCAGACTGTCCATCATGATAGACTCAGACTTTCCATCACAGACCCAGGCTATCCAACATCACAGACCCAGGCTATTCATCATCACAGCCCCAGACTATCCATCACAGACACAGACTATCCAACATCACAGACCCAGACTATTCATCATCACAGACACAGACTATCCATCACAGACCCAGTTTATCCATCGTCACAGATCCAGACAACCAATCACAGACCCAGACTATCCATCACAGACACAGACTATCCATCACAGACCCAGACTATCCAACACAGACCCTGACTATCCATCGTCACAGAGACAGACTATCCATCACAGACACAGACTATCCATCACAGACCCAGACTATCCATCATCACAACCCAGACTAACCATCACAGACCCAGACAATTCATTATCACAGACCCAGACTATCCATCACCACAGACACAGACTATCCATCACAGACCCAGATTATACATCATCACAACCCAGACTATATATCATCAAAGACCCAGACGCTCCATCATCACAGACACAGACTATCCATCATCACAGACACAGGCTATCCATCATCACAGATCCAGACTATCCATCACAGACCCAGCCTATCAATTACAGACCCAGACTATCCATCACAGACCCAGACTATCCATCACAGACCCGGACTATCCATCACAGACCCAGACTGTCCATCACGGACACAGACTGTCCATCACAGATGCAGACTATCCTTCACAGGCACAGACTATCCATCATCACAGACCCAGACTATCCATCACAGACCCAGACTATCCATCACAGTCCCAGACTATTCATTATCACAGACCCAGACTATCAATCACAGACCCACACTATCCAACATCACAGACCCAGACTATCCATCATCACAGATCCAGACGATCCATCACAGACCCAGACTAACCATCACAGACACAGACTATCCATCACAGACCCAGACTATCCAACACAGACCCAGACTATCCATCATCACAGAGACAGACTGTCCATCACAGACCCAGACTATCCATCACAGACCCAGACTAACCATCACAGACCCAGACTATCCATCACAGACCCAGACTGTCCATCACAGACACAGACTATCCATTACATACCCAGAATATCCATCAAAGGTCCAGGCTATCCATCACAGACCCAGACAATCCATCACAGACACAGACCCAGACTGTCCATCATGATAGACTCAGACTTTCCATCACAGACCCAGGCTATCCAACATCACAGACCCAGGCTATTCATCATCACAGCCCCAGACTATCCATCACAGACACAGACTATCCAACATCACAGACCCAGACTATTCATCATCACAGACACAGACTATCCATCACAGACCCAGTTTATCCATCGTCACAGATCCAGACAACCAATCACAGACCCAGACTATCCATCACAGACACAGACTATCCATCACAGACCCAGACTATCCATCACAGACCCAGACTATCCATCATCACAGATCTAGACTATCCCTCACAGACCCAGACTATCCATCACAGACACAGGCTCTCCACCACTGACCCAGACTATCCATCACAGACCCAGGCTATCCATCATCACAGACCCAGACTATCAATCACCACAGTCCCAGACTATCCATCACAGACCCAGACAATCCATCACAGACCCAGACTATCCATTATGACAGACCCAGACTATCCATCACAGATACAGACAATCCATCACAGATCCAGACTATCCATCACAGACCCAGACAATCCATCACAGACACAGACCCAGACTGTCCATCATCACAGACACAGACTATCCATCACAAACCCAAACTATCCATCACAGACACAGACTATCCATCACAGGCCCAGACTATCCATCACAGACCCAGACTATCCATCACAGACCTAGACTGTCCATCACAGACACAGACTATCCATCACAGACCCAGACTAACCATCAACACAGACCCAGACTGTCCATCATCACAGACCCAGACTATCCATCACAAACCCAGACTATTCATCATCACAGACACAGACTGTCTATCACAGACTCAGACTATTCATCATCACAACCCAGGCTATACATCATCAAAGACCCAGATGCTCCATCATCACAGACTCAGACTATCCATCATCACAGACCCAGACAATCCATCACAGACCCAGACAATCCATCATCACAGACCCAGACAATCCATCACAGACCCAGACTATCCATCATCACAGACCCACACTATCTACCACAGACCCAGACTATCCATCACATAGATACATAGATACATAGAAGATAGGAGCAGGAGTAGGCCATTCGGCCCTTCGTGCCTGCTCCGCCATTCGATGAGATCATGGCTGATCCTTTAATTCAGTATCCCGTCCCCGCCTTCTCTCCGTAACCCTTAACCCCTTTTGCCCGTAGAAATATATCTAATTCCCTCTTAAATATATTTAATGAGCTGGCGTACACTGCCCTCTGTGGCAATGAGTTCCACAGGTTCACCACTCTCTGAGTGAAGAAATTCCCCCTCATCTCTGTCCTAAATGGTTTAGCCCTTATCCTTAAATTATGTCCTCTAGTTCTGTTCTCACCCGCCAAGGGAAACATTCCTTCTGCATCCAGTCTGTCTAGACCTGTCAGAATTTTATACACTTCTATGAGGTCCCCTCTCAATCTTCTAAACTCCAGTGTGTACATCCCTAAACTACATAGTCTCTCCTCATAGGTCATTCCCGCCATTCCTGGTATCAGCCTGGTGAATCGCCGCTGCACCCCCTCCATGGCAAGAACATCCTTCCTCAGATGAGGCGACCAAAACTGTACACAGTACTCGAGGTGTGGTCTCACCAGTGCCCTGTACAGCTGCAGCAAGGTATCCCTGTTCCTGTATTCTAACCCTTTTGCTATGAAGGCCAGCATACCGTTTGCCTTCTTGACCGCCTGTTGCACCTGCATGCTCGCCTTCAGTGACTGGTGTACAAGAACACCCAGGTCTCTCTGTACTTCCCCCTCTCCCAATCTATTGCCATTTAAATAATAATTTGCCCTCCCGTTCCTGCACCCAAGGTGGATAACTTCGCACTTGTCCACATTATAGTGCATCTGCCATTTATCCGCCCAATCGCCCAGTCTGTCCAAATCGCTCTGGAGCTTCCTGGTCTCTTCCTCTGAGCCCACCCCCCCTCCTAGTTTAGTGTCGTCTGCAAATTTGGAAATGCTGCATCCGACTCCCTGATCCAGGTCATTAATGTAAATTGTGAACAGCTGGGGGCCCAGGACAGATCCCTGTGGTACCCCACTTGTTACTGCCTGCCATTCAGAAAATGAGCCGTTTATTCCAACTCTCTGTTTTCTATCTGACAGCCAGTTCCCTATCCACGCCAAAACTTTCCCCTTTATCCCATGAGCCTCAATTTTCCATGCTAATCTTTTATGTGGGACCTTATCGAAGGCCTTTTGGAAGTCCAGGTACACCACATCTACTGGCTCTCCCCCATCTATTCTACCAGTTACTCCCTCAAAAAATTCCAATAGATTAGTCAAGCACGATTTACCCTTTGTAAATCCATGTTGACTCTGTCCTATCCTGTCCCCATTTGCTAAGTGCTCCGCTATTTCATCCTTAATGATGGACTCCAGCATTTTGCCCACAACTGATGTAAGGCTTACAGGTCTGTAATTACCTGCTTTTTCCCTACCCCCCTTTTTGAATAGTGGGGTAACGTTAGCTACCCTCCAATCCATCGGCACTGTTCCCGAGTCTAATGAATTCTGAAAAATCATCCTTAGTGCATCCGCTATCTCTAGGGCCACCTCCTTCAGTACCCTAGGATGCATGTTATCAGGCCCTGGGGATTTGTCCACCTTCAATCCCTTTAGCTTCCTTAACACCATATCCTTAGAGATATTGATTTGCGTCAGTTCCTCCTTTGCCAATGTCCCTATTTTTCCCGATATCCCAGGGAGGTTTTTTGTGTCTTCCTTCGTAAAGACTGACCCAAAGTATGCATTTAGTTGATCTGCCATTTCCTTATTTCCCATTATATATTCCCCCGTATCTGACTGCAATGGACCAACTTTGGTTTTCACCAGTCTTTTCCTTTTGATATATTTATAAAAGCTTTTGGAGTTAGTTTTTATATTTTCCGCCAGCTTGTTTTCGTAAGCTATTTTGCCCCTCTTGATCATGCCCTTTGCCCTCCTTTGCTCTATCTTAAACTGTTCCCAATCTTCCGCTCTGGCGCTTTTTTTGGCTATTTTATACGCCCTATCTTTGGATTTTATGCTGTCTCTAATTTCCCCTGTTATCCACGGTTGAGTCACCTTTTTAGATTTCCTTTTATGCCAGATTGGTATAAACAATTTTTGCAATTTTGTCATTCTATCTTTAAATGTTTGCCATTGTTTATCTACCTCCAGTCCTCCCAGGAACGTTGTCCAATCAGACCTACTCAGTTCCCGTCTCATGGCATCATAATTCCCCTTGTTTAAATTCAGGACCTTAGTCTCTGAGTCAATTTCTTCGCTCTCCATTTCGAGTGAGAAATCGATCATGTTATGATCGCTCTGACCCAAGGGTCCCCGTACAACAAGATTACTGATTAGTCCCTTCTCATTGCACAGTACCCAGTCCAATATAGCCTGTTCCCGAGTTGGTTCCTCGACATATTGATCCAGATAACCATCCCTTAAACACTCAAGGAATTCCTCCTCCTCATTATTTTTACTGATTAGGCTAGTCCAATCTATATGTAAGTTAAAGTCACCTATGATGACAGCTGTGCTCTTATTGCACGCTTCTCTAATTTCCCTCGTGATGCCCTCCCAACCTAGACAATCCATCACAGACCCAGACTATCCATCATCACAGACCCAGAATGTCCATCATCACAGACCCAGACTATCCATCACAGACACAGACCCAGACTTTCCATCATCACAGACAAAGACTATCCATCACAGACCCAGATTATAGATCACAGACCCAGACTATAGACCACAGACCCAGACAATCCATCATCACAATCACAGACAATCCATCACAGACCCAGACTATTCATCACCGATACAGACTATCCATCACAGACCCAGACTATCCACCACAGACCCAGGCTATTTATCACAGACCCAGGCTATTCATCACAGACCCAGACTATTCATCACAGACCCAGATAATCCATCACAGAATCACACTATCCACCACAGACCCAGACTATCCATTATCACAGAACCAGACTATCCATCACAGACCGAGATTGTCCATCATGATGGACTCAGACTTTCCTTCACAGACGCAGACCCAGACTATCCATCATCACAGACCCAGACTGTCCATCACAGACCCAGACTATCCAACACCCACCCAGACTATCCATAATCACAGAGACAGACTATACATCACAGACACAGACTATCCATCACAGGCCCAGACTGTCCATCACAGACACAGACTATCCATCACAGACCCAGACTATCCATCACAGATCCAGGCTAAGCATCACAGACCCAGACAATCCATCACAGACACAGACCCAGACTGTCCATCATCACAGGCCCAGACTATCCATCACAGACCAAGACTATCCAACATCACAGACCCAGACTATCCATCATCACAGATCCAGACGATCCATCACAGACCCAGACTAACCATCACAGGCACAGACGATCCATCACAGACCCAGACTATCCAACACAGACCCAGACAATCCATCATCACACACACAGACTATCCATCACAGACACAGACTATCCGTCACAGGCCCAGACTAACCATGATCACAGACCCAGAATGTCCATCATCACGGACCCAGACTATCCATCACAAACCCAGACTATTCATCATCACAGACCCAGACTATCCATCACAGACCCAGACAATCCATCACAGACCCAGGCTATCCATCACAGATAAAGACCCAGACTATCCATCATCACAGACCCAGACGATCCATCACAGACCCAGACATTCCATCACAGACCCAGACTATCCATCACAGACTCAGACTATCCATCACAGACCCAGACTATCCATCACAAACCCAGTATATGCATCATCACAGACCCAGACTATCCATCACAGACCCAGACTATCCATCACAGAACCACACTATCCATTACAGACCCAGACTGTCCATCACAGACACAGACTATCCATCACAGAGCCAGACTATCCATCACAGATCCAGGCTATCCATCACAGACCCAGACAATCCATCACAGACACCCAGACTGTCCATCATCACAGACCCAGACTATCCATCGCAGACACAGACTATCCAACATCACAGATCCAGACTATTCATCATCACAGCCCCAGACTATCCATCACAGACACAGACTATCCAACATCACAGACACAGACTATTCATCATCAGAGACCCAGACTACCCATCACTGACCCAGACTATCCATCATCACAGACCCAGACTATCCATCACAGAACCAGACGATCCATCATCACAACCCAGACTATCCATCACGGACCCAGACTATCCATTATCACAGACGCAGACTATCCATCACAGACCCAGACTGTCCATCATGATAGACTCAGACTTTCCATCACATACCCAGTCTATCCAACATCACAGACCCAGACTATTCATCATCACAGCCCAGACTATCCATCACAGACCCAGACTATCCATCATCACAACCCAGACTATCCATCACAGACCCAGACTATACATCATCAAAGACCCAGACGCTCCATCATCACAGACACAGACTATCCATCATCACAGTCACAGGCTGTCCATCATCCCAGATCCAGACTATCCATCACAGACCCAGCCTATCCATTACAGACACAGACTATCCAACACAGACCCAGACTATTCATTATCACAGACCCAGACTATCCATCACAGACCCAGACTATCCAACATCACAGACCCAGACTATCCATCATCACAGATCCAGGCAATCCATCACAGACCCAGACTAACCATCACAGACACAGACTATCCAACACAGACCCAGATTATCCATCATCACAGAGACAGACTATCCATCACAGACACAGACTATCCATCACAGACCCAGACTATCCATCACAGACCCAGACTATCCATCATCACAACCTAGACTATCCATCACAGACCCAGAATATTCATTATCACAGACACAGGCTATCCATCATCACAGATCCAGACTATCCATCTCAGACACAGACTATCCATTACAGACACAGACTATCCATCACAGACCCAGACTATCCAGCACAGACCCAGACTATCCATCACAGACCCAGACTGTCCATCACAGACACAGACTATCCATCACAGATCCAGACTATCCATCACAGTCCCAGACTATCCATCATCACAGACCCAGACTATCCAGCACAGACCCAGACTATCCATCACAGACCCAGACTATTCATTATCAGAGACCCAGACTATCCATCACAGACCAAGACTATCCAACATCACAGACCCAGACTATCCATCATCACAACCCAGACTATCCATCACAGACCCAGAATATTCATTATCACAGACCCAGACTATCCATCATCACAGACACAGACTATCCATCACAGACCCAGACTATTCATCATCACAACCCAGACTATACATCATCAAAGACCCAGACACTCCATCATCACAGACACAGACAATCCATCATCACAGACACAGGCGATCCATCATCACAGATCCAGACTATCCATCGCAGACCCAGACTATCCAGCACAGACCCAGACTATCCATCACAGACCCAGACTATCCATCACAGACACAGACTATCCATCACAAATCCAGGCTATCCATCACAGACCCAGACAATCCATCACAGACACAGACCCAGACTGTCCATCATCACAGACCCAGACTATCCATCACAGACACAGACTATCCAACATCACAGATCCAGACTATTCATCATCACAGCCCCAGACTATCCATCACAGACACAGACTACCCAACACCACAGACCCAGACTATCCATCATCACAGACCCAGACTATCCATCACGGACCCAGACTATCCATTATCACAGACGCAGACTATCCATCACAGACCCAGACTGTCCATCATGACAGACTCAGACTTTCCATCACATACCCAGTCTATCCAACATCACAGATCCAGACTATTCATCATCACAGCCCAGACTATCCATCACAGACCCACACTATCCATCATCACAACCCAGACTATCCATCACAGACTCAGACTATACATCATCAAAGACCCAGACGCTCCATCATCACAGACACAGACTATCCATCACCACAGTCACAGGCTATCCATCATCCCAGATCCAGACTATCCATCACAGACCCAGCCTATCCATTACAGACACAGACTATCCATCACAGACCCAGACTATCCATCACAGACCCAGACTGTCCATCACAGACCCAGACTGTCCATCACAGATAAAGACTATCCATCTCAGGCCCAGACTATCCATCATCACAGACCCAGATTATCCATCACAGACCCAGACTATCCATCACAGACCCAGACTATTCATTATCACAGACCCCGACTATCCATCACAGACCCAGACTATCCAACATCACAGACCCAGACTATCCATCATCACAGATCCAGACGACCCATCACAGATCCAGACTAACCATCACAGACCCAGACTATCCATCATCACAGAGACAGACTATCAATCACAGACACAGACTATCCATCACAGGCCCAGATTAACGATCATCACAGACCCAGAATGTCCATCATCACAGACACAGACTATCCATCACAAACCCAGACTATTCATCATCACAGACCCAGACTATCCATCACAGACCCGGACTATTCATCACAGACCCAGACTATCTATCACAGACACAGACCCAGACTATCCTTCATCACAGAGACAGACTATCCATCACAGGCACAGACTATCCATCACAGGCCCAGACTAACGATCCTCACAGACCCAGAATGTCCATCATCACAGACCCAGACTATCCATCACAAACCCAGACTATTCACCATCACAGACCCAGACTATCCATCACAGACCCAGACTATCCATCACAGACCCAGACTATCTATCACAGACACGGACCCAGACTATCAATCATCACAGATCCAGACGATCCATCACAGACCCAGACAATCCATCACAGACCCAGACTATCCATCAAAGACAGAGACTGTCCATCACAGACACAGACTATCCATCACAGACCCAGACTATCCATCACAGACCCAGACTATTCATCATCACAGACCCAGACTATCCATCACAGACCCAGACTATCCATCATCACAGATCTAGACTATCCCTCACAGACCCAGACTATCCATCACAGACACAGGCTCTCCACCACTGACCCAGACTATCCATCACAGACCCAGGCTATCCATCATCACAGACCCAGACTATCAATCACCACAGTCCCAGACTATCCATCACAGACCCAGACTATCCATCACAGACCCAGACTATCCATTATGACAGACCCAGACTATCCATCACAGATACAGACAATCCATCACAGATCCAGACTATCCATCACAGACCCAGACAATCCATCACAGACACAGACCCAGACTGTCCATCATCACAGACACAGACTATCCATCACAAACCCAAACTATCCATCACAGACACAGACTATCCATCACAGGCCCAGACTATCCATCACAGACCCAGACTATCCATCACAGACCTAGACTGTCCATCACAGACACAGACTATCCATCACAGACCCAGACTAACCATCAACACAGACCCAGACTGTCCATCATCACAGACCCAGACTATCCATCACAAACCCAGACTATTCATCATCACAGACACAGACTGTCTATCACAGACTCAGACTATTCATCATCACAACCCAGGCTATACATCATCAAAGACCCAGATGCTCCATCATCACAGACTCAGACTATCCATCATCACAGACCCAGACAATCCATCACAGACCCAGACAATCCATCATCACAGACCCAGACAATCCATCACAGACCCAGACTATCCATCATCACAGACCCACACTATCTACCACAGACCCAGACTATCCATCACAGACCTAGACAATCCATCACAGACCCAGACTATCCATCATCACAGACCCAGAATGTCCATCATCACAGACCCAGACTATCCATCACAGACACAGACCCAGACTATCCATCACAGACACAGACCCAGACTTTCCATCATCACAGACAAAGACTATCCATCACAGACCCAGATTATAGATCACAGACCCAGACTATAGACCACAGACCCAGACAATCCATCATCACAATCACAGACAATCCATCACAGACCCAGACTATTCATCACCGATACAGACTATCCATCACAGACCCAGACTATCCACCACAGACCCAGGCTATTTATCACAGACCCAGGCTATTCATCACAGACCCAGACTATTCATCACAGACCCAGATAATCCATCACAGAATCACACTATCCACCACAGACCCAGACTATCCATTATCACAGAACCAGACTATCCATCACAGACCGAGATTGTCCATCATGATGGACTCAGACTTTCCTTCACAGACGCAGACCCAGACTGATGCACTATCAATTGCTACAAAAGACTGGAGATTGAGTAAGTAATAAACAGGCTTTTATTACCAAAGAACAGAGCATGCCTCTTGGGGTTGCCTGGTATCCAAAAGGGCCGGAGGCTTCTGAGCAGCGACCTTTATACCCAGCCATGAGGGTGGAGCCAGGGGCGGAGTCAGCTGAGGCATGCACAGACAAGTACAACAATACTAACAACAGTGGTTTACCACATTCACCCCTTGTTTAGAATTGAGTCCGGCGGGGTGAAGTGCACTAAAAATTCGTGTACTGAAGTCTATCAGGAGGCCTTGTAAGCCGTCCTGAGCGTCGCAGCAGCGGCGGTGATGGTGCAGCATCCAACGGTGAACCCGGTGTCTCGTTCAGAGGAGGTGTAGCAGGTGGCGGACCCTGGGGCTGCTGCATGCCGTCTACAGGGGTCAGAGCATGGGTAATGGGAGGTAGCGATGGTGGTCTCTCAGAGGCACCCGAAGGTGCGAGGTCTCGTGCGGGGACTGTGTCCTGGGGGTAGGCAGGAGTAGCGGTGGGTGGCGAAGAGGGTGTTTCAGGAGCACCTGCAGGTGCGAGGTCTCGAATGGAGACTGTGTCCTCCCGCCCGTCCGGGTACACCACGTAAGCATACTGCGGGTTAGCGTGGAGGAGGCTCACCCTCTCGACCAGGGGGTCCGCCTTATGGGTCCTCACGTGCTTCCGCAGTAGGACGGGACCTGGAGAAGTCAGCCATGTTGGTAGCGAAATCCCCGACGTGGACTTCCTGGGGAAGGAGAACATTCTCTCGTGAGGAGTGGCATTGGTGGGTGTACAGAGCAGCGACCGAATGGAATGGAGCGCCGCAGGGAGGACCTCCTGCCAGCGGGAGGTCGGAAGGCCCTTAGATTTTAAGTTTAAAAGGACTGCCTTCCAGACTGTCGCATTCTCCCTTTCCACCTGGCCGTTACCCCGGGGGTTGTAGCTGGTGGTCCTGCTTGTAGCAATGCCTCTCGCGAGCAGGTACTGCCGAAGTTCGTCGCTCATAAAAGATGAGCCCCTGTCGCTATGGATATAGCTAGGGAAACCGAACAAGGCGAAGAGGTCATTCAGACATTTAATGACCGTGGTACTGGTCATGTCCGAGCAAGGGATGGCAAACGGGAAACGGGAGTACTCATCAATTATATTGAGGAAGTACACATTGCGGTCAGAGGAGGGGAGGGGCCCTTTAAAATCGATGCTCAGCCGCTCGAAGGGGCGCGTGGCTTTGATCAGGCTCGCTCTGTCTGGCCTATAAAAATGCGGCTTGCACTCGGCACAGATCTGGCAGTTCCTGGTCATGGTCCTGACCTCCTCGATGGAGTAGGGCAGGTTACGGGATTTGATAAAATGGAAGAACCTGGTGACCCCCGGGTGGCAGAGGTCATTGTGGAGGGTCTGTAGCCTATCAACCTGCGCGTTGGCGCACGTACCACGTGATAGGGCATCTGGGGGCTCATTGAGTTTCCCGGGCCGGTACAAGATATCGTAATTGTAGGTGGAGAGTTCGATTCTCCACCTTAAGATCTTGTCATTCTTGATTTTGCCCCGCTGCTTATTATGAAACATAAAAGCCACTGAACGCTGGTCAGTGAGCAGGGTAAATCGTTTTCCGGCCAGGTAATGCCGCCAATGTCGCACGGCTTCCACAATGGCCTGGGCCTCCTTTTCGACAGAGGAGTGTCGAATCTCGGGGCCCTGGAGGGTCCTTGAGAAAAAGGCCACGGGTCTCCCCGCCTGGTTAAGGGTTGCAGCTAGGGCAAAGTCGGATGCGTCGCTCTCCACTTGAAAAGGAAGGGACTCATCCACAGCGTGCATTGTGGCCTTCGCAATGTCTCCTTTTATGAGAGTGAAGGCTGCACAGGCCTCTGCTGTCAGGGGGAAGGAGGCGGACTTGATGAGGGGTCGGGCTTTATCCGCATAGTTGGGCACCCACTGCGCATAGTAAGAGAAAAACCCCAGGCATCTCTTCAGTGCTTTCTGGCAGTGGGGGAGGGGGAGCTCCATAAGGGGGCGCATTCTATCGGGGTCTGGGCCGATGACTCCGTTCTCCACTACGCAGCCAAGAATAGCAAGGCGCGTAGTACGAAACATACATTTGTCTTTGTTGTATGTGAGATTCAGCCGCTGGGCCGTCCGGAGGAATTTCTCTAGATTAACGTCGTGGTCCTGCTGGTCGTGGCCGCAGATGGTGACGTTGTCTAGATATGGGAAAGTGGCCTGGAGCGCGTTCTGGTCAACCATCCGGTCCATCTCCCGTTGGAAGACAGAAACTCCGTTGGTGACGCCGAAGGGAACTCTGAGAAAGTGATAGAGCCGACCGTCAGCTTCAAAAGCTGTGTACTGGCGGTCCTCAGCCCTGATGGGGAGCTGGTGGTATGCCGACTTCAGATCAATCGTCGAGAACACCCGGTATTGTGCTATCTGATTGACCATGTCAGATATGCGGGGGAGTGGATATGCATCCAGCTGGGTGTAGCGGTTGATCGTCTGGCTGTAGTCAATAACTAGGCGCTGTTTGCCGCCAGCCTTCACCACCACCACTTGTGCTCGCCATGGGCTATTGCTGCTCTCGATAATCCCTTCCTTCAGGAGTCTCGCTACCTCGGATTTAATGAAACCCCTATCCCCGGCACTGTAACGCCTACTTTTGGTAGCGATGGGCTTACAGTCGCGGGTGAGGTTAGCGAACAAGGAGGGGGGGGAGACTTTAAGGGTGGAGAGGCTGCAAATGGCGCGCGGCGGGCGATTTAAAAACTGCTGGCTGCAGACTGTGAGAGGGGGGAGGGGTCCACCATACGCTAAAGTGACACTCTTAAGGTGGCACTGAAAATCCAACCCCAGTAGGACGGCAGCGCAGAGATGGGGCAGGACCAGAAGTTTAAAATTTTTGTATTCAGTACCCCGCACTGAAAGAGTCACCATACAGTAGCCACCGACGTCCGCTGACTGGGCTTTGGAAGCCATAGAGATGCGATGACGCGTCGGCAGGACCGGGAGAGAGTAACTGCGCACCGTGTCGGGGTGTATAAAACTCTCCGTGCTCCCGCTGTCAAAAAGGCAGGTAGTGGCGCAGCCGTTTACCGTAATGTCCATCATGGACCTGGACAGTTGATGCGGGAGAGATTGATCCAGCGTCACGGAAGCCAGCGTATGTTCAAGCGTGTCGATGCGGTCGTCCGATGAGGCGGTGGTGGAGTCCGGGTCCCCCGTAACCAAAGTCGGAGGCGTCCAAGATGGCGGACAAAATGGCGGCGCCCACGGTCCCCACGCGGCTGGGGGAGCCCAAGATGGCGGACAAGATGGCTGCGCCCACGGTTCGCACGCAGCGCTGCTGGCGTTAGCGGTCTTCCCTTTGCAGGCGCTAACGTAGTGACCTTTCTTCCCGCAGCCGGAGCAGGTAGCATTCTTCGCGGGCAGGGACACTGCCTTTGTCAGGTCTATTTCACCCTTCTCCAGCAGCCTCTGCCGGAAGTAGTCGGACCTTAGACCCGCAACGAAAGCATCTCGTATCAGTCCCTCCGCATGTGCCGCGGCCGATACTTCCTTGCAGTCGCAGCCGCGTCCGAGTACCCGCAGTGCCCGTAGGAAGGCTTCCACTGATTCCCCGGGCTGCTGTCTGCGAGATCTTAAAAGGTGCCTGGCATAGACCGTGTTAACCGGGCGTGCATACTGCCCTTTCAGTAGGTCGATAGCCGCCGCGTAGGTCGTCGCATCTTGGATTAAAGTATAGACTTGGTGGCTCACCTTCGAGGCCAGGATTTTCAGTTTATTTTCATCAAGAGTCACGGTCGAGGCTTCCAGATACGCCTCAAAGCAACGCAGCCATTGTGCGAATTTAGTCGACGAACCCGCTTCTTGGGGGTCTAGGTCCAGGCATGTTGGTCTGAGGGCTCGCAGCAGCGCCTGCTGCTCAGCGTTTTGCGCCATCGGTTGATCAGCATCCGCAGCCAACATTTAACTTTGGTAATAAAATTGATGCACTATCAATTGCTACAAAAGACTGGAGATTGAGTAAGTAATAAACAGGCTTTTATTACCAAAGAACAGAGCATGCCTCTTGGGGTTGCCTGGTATCCAAAAGGGCCGGAGGCTTCTGAGCAGCGACCTTTATACCCAGCCATGAGGGTGGAGCCAGGGGCGGAGTCAGCTGAGGCATGCACAGACAAGTACAACAATACTAACAACAGTGGTTTACCACACAGACTATCCATCATCACAGACCCAGACTGTCCATCACAGACCCAGACTATCCAACACCCACCCAGACTATCCATAATCACAGAGACAGACTATACATCACAGACACAGACTATCCATCACAGGCCCAGACTGTCCATCACAGACACAGACTATCCATCACAGACCCAGACTATCCATCACAGATCCAGGCTAAGCATCACAGACCCAGACAATCCATCACAGACACAGACCAAGACTATCCAACATCACAGACCCAGACTATCCATCATCACAGATCCAGACGATCCATCACAGACCCAGACTAACCATCACAGGCACAGACGATCCATCACAGACCCAGACTATCCAACACAGACCCAGACAATCCATCATCACACACACAGACTATCCATCACAGACACAGACTATCCGTCACAGGCCCAGACTAACCACGATCACAGACCCAGAATGTCCATCATCACGGACCCAGACTATCCATCACAAACCCAGACTATTCATCATCACAGACCCAGACTATCCATCACAGACCCAGACAATCCATCACAGACCCAGGCTATCCATCACAGATAAAGACCCAGACTATCCATCATCACAGACCCAGACGATCCATCACAGACCCAGACATTCCATCACAGACCCAGACTATCCATCACAGACTCAGACTATCCATCACAGACCCAGACTATCCATCACAAACCCAGTATATTCATCATCACAGACCCAGACTATCCATCACAGACCCAGACTATCCATCACAGACCCACACTATCCATTACAGACCCAGACTGTCCATCACAGACACAGACTATCCATCACAGAGCCAGACTATCCATCACAGATCCAGGCTATCCATCACAGACCCAGACAATCCATCACAGACACAGACCCAGACTGTCCATCATCACAGACCCAGACTATCCATCGCAGACACAGACTATCCAACATCACAGATCCAGACTATTCATCATCACAGCCCCAGACTATCCATCACAGACACAGACTATCCAACATCACAGACACAGACTATTCATCATCAGAGACCCAGACTACCCATCACTGACCCAGACTATCCATCATCACAGACCCAGACTATCCATCACAGAACCAGACGATCCATCATCACAACCCAGACTATCCATCACGGACCCAGACTATCCATTATCACAGACGCAGACTATCCATCACAGACCCAGACTGTCCATCATGATAGACTCAGACTTTCCATCACATACCCAGTCTATCCAACATCACAGACCCAGACTATTCATCATCACAGCCCAGACTATCCATCACAGACCCAGACTATCCATCATCACAACCCAGACTATCCATCACAGACCCAGACTATACATCATCAAAGACCCAGACGCTCCATCATCACAGACACAGACTATCCATCATCACAGTCACAGGCTGTCCATCATCCCAGATCCAGACTATCCATCACAGACCCAGCCTATCCATTACAGACACAGACTATCCAACACAGACCCAGACTATTCATTATCACAGACCCAGACTATCCATCACAGACCCAGACTATCCAACATCACAGACCCAGACTATCCATCATCACAGATCCAGGCAATCCATCACAGACCCAGACTAACCATCACAGACACAGACTATCCATCACAGACCCAGACTATTCAACACAGACCCAGACTATCCATCATCACAGGGACAGACTATCCATCACAGGCACAGACTATCCATCACAGGTCCAGACTAACGATCATCACAGACCCAGAATGTCCATCATCACAGACCCAGACTATCCATCACAAACCCAGACTATTCATCATCACAGACCCAGACTATTCATCACAGACCCAGGCTATCCATCACAGACCCAGACTATCTATCACAGACACAGACCCAGACTATCCATCATCACAGAGACAGACTATCCATCACAGACACAGATTATCCATCACAGGTCCAGACTAACGATCATCACAGACCCAGAATGTCCATCATCACAGACCCGGACTACCCATCACAAACACAGACTATTCATCATCACAGACCCAGACTATCCATCACAGACCCAGACTATCCATCATCACAGATCCAGACGATCCATCACAGACCCAGACTATCCATCACAGACACAGACTATACATCACAGACACAGACTATCCAACACAGACCCAGATAATCCATCATCACAGAGACAGACTATCCATCACAGACACAGACTATCCATCACAGACCCAGACTATCCATCACACACCCAGACTATCCATCATCACAACCCAGACTATCCATCACAGACCCAGAATATTCATTATCACAGACCCAGACTATCCATCATCACAGACACAGACTATCCATCACAGACCCAGACTATTCATCATCACAACACAGACTATGCATCATCAAAGACCCAGACACTCCATCATCACAGACACAGACAATCCATCATCACAGATCCAGACTATCCATCTCAGACACAGACTATCCATTACAGACACAGACGATCCATCACAGACCCAGACTATCCAGCACAGACCCAGACTATCCATCACAGACCCAGACTGTCCATCACAGACACAGACTATCCATCACAGATCCAGACTATCCATCACAGTCCCAGACTATCCATCATCACAGACCCAGACTATCCAGGACAGACCCAGACTATCCATCACAGACCCAGACTATTCATTATCAGAATCCCAGACTATCCATCACAGACCAAGACAACCAACATCACAGACCCAGACTATCCATCATCACAGATCCAGACGATCCATCACAAACCCAGACTAACCATCACAGACACAGACTATCCATCACAGACCCAGACTATCCAACACAGACCCAGACAATCCATCATCACAGAGACAGATTTTCCATCACAGTCACAGACTATCCATCACAGGCCCAGACTAACCATGATCACAGACCCAGAATGTCCATCATCACGGACCCAGGCTATCCATCACAAACCCAGACTATTCATCATCACAGACCCAGACTATCCATCACAGACCCAGACAATCCATCACAGACCCAGGCTATCCATCACAGACAAAGACCCAGACTATCCATCATCACAGACCCAGACGATCCATCACAGACCCAGACAATCCATCACAGACCCAGACTGCCCATCACAGATTCAGACTATCCATCACAGACCCAGACTATCCGTCACAAACCCAGACTATTCATCATCACAGACCCAGACTATCCATTACAGACCCAGACTGTCCATCACAGACACAGACTATCCATCACAGAGCCAGACTATCCATCACAAATCCAGGCTATCCATCACAGACCCAGACAATCCATCACAGACACAGACCCAGGCTGTCCATCATCACAGACCCAGACTATCCATCACAGACACAGACTATCCAACATCACAGATCCAGACTATTCATCATCACAGCCCCAGACTATCCATCACAGGCACAGACTACCCAACATCACAGACCCAGACTATCCATCATCACAGACCCAGACTATCCATCACAGTCCCAGACTATCCATCATCACAGACCCAGACTATCCATCACGGACCCAGACTATCCATTATCACAGACGCAGACTATCCATCACAGACCCAGACTGTCCATCATGACAGACTCAGACTTTCCATCACATACCCAGTCTATCCAACATCACAGATCCAGACTATTCATCATCACAGCCCAGACTATCCATCACAGACCCACACTATCCATCATCACAACCCAGACTATCCATTACAGACTCAGACTATACATCATCAAAGACCCAGACACTCCATCATCACAGACACAGACTATCCCTCACCACAGTCACAGGCTATCCATCATCCCAGATCCAGACTATCCATCACAGACCCAGCCTATCCATTACAGACACAGACTATCCATCACAGACCCAGACTATCCATCACAGACCCAGACTGTCCATCACAGACCCAGACTGTCCATCACAGATAAAGACTATCCATCTCAGGCCCAGACTATCCATCATCACAGACCCAGACTATCCATCACAGACCCAGACTATCCATCACAGACCCAGGCTATTCATTATCACAGACCCCGACTATCCATCACAGACCCAGACTATCCAACATCACAGACCCAGACTATCCATCATCACAGATCCAGACGATCCATCACAGGCCCAGATTAACGATCATCACAGACCCAGAATGTCCATCATCACAGACCCAGACTATCCATCACAAACCCAGACTATTCATCATCGCAGACCCAGACTATCCATCACAGACCCAGACTATCTATCACAGACACAGACCCAGACTATCCTTCATCACAGAGACAGACTATCCATCACAGACACAGACTATCCATCACAGGCCCAGACTAACGATCATCGCAGACCCAGAATGTCCATCATCACAGACCCAGACTATCCATCACAAACCCAGACTATTCATCATCACAGACCCAGACTATCCATCACAGACCCAGATGATCCATCACAGACCCAGACTATCTTTCACAGACACAGACCCAGACTATCAATAATCACAGATCCAGACGATCCATCACAGACCCAGACAATCCATCACAGACCCAGACTATCCATCACAGATCCAGACTATCCATCACAGACCCAGACTATCCATCAAAACAGAGACTGTCCATCACAGACACAGACTATCCATCACAGACCCAGACTATCCATCACAGACCCAGACTATTCATCATCACAGACCCAGACTATCCATCACAGTCCCAGACTATCCATCATCACAGATCTAGACTATCCCTCACAGACCCAGACTATCCATCACAGACACAGGCTCTCCACCACTGACCCAGACTATCCATCACAGACCCAGGCTATCCATCATCACAGACCCAGACTATCAATCACCACAGTCCCAGACTATCCATCACAGACCCAGACTATCCATCACAGACCCAGACTATCCATTATCACAGACCCAGACTATCCATCACAGATACAGACAATCCATCACAGATCCAGACTATCCATCACAGACCCAGACAATCCATCACAGACACAGACCCAGACTGTCCATCATCACAGACACAGACTATCCATCACAAACCCAAACTATCCATCACAGACACAGACTATCCATCACAGGCCCAGACTATCCATCACAGGCCCAGACTATCCATCACAGACCTAGACTGTCCATCACAGACACAGGCTATCCATCACAGACCCAGACTATCCATCACAAACCCAGACTATTCATCATCACAGACCCAGACAATCCATCACAGACCCAGACTATCCATCATCACAGACCCAGAATGTCCATCATCACAGACCCAGACTATCCATCACAGACACAGACCCAGACTTTCCATCATCACATACAAAGACTATCCATCACAGACCCAGATTATAGATCACAGACCCAGGCTATAGACCACAGACCCAGACTATCCATCATCACAAACACAGACAATCCATCACAGACCCAGACTATTCATCACCGATACAGACTATCCATCACAGACCCAGACTATCCACCACAGACCCAGGCTATTTATCACAGACCCAGGCTATTCATCACAGACCCAGGCTATTCATCACAGACCCAGATAATCCATCACAGAATCACACTATCCACCACAGACCCAGACTATCCATTATCACAGAACGAGTCTATCCATCACAGACCGAGATTGTCCATCATGATGGACTCAGACTTTCCTTCACAGACGCAGACCCAGACTATCCATCATCACAGACCCAGACTGTCCATCACAGACCCAGACTATCCAACACACACCCAGACTATCCATAATCACAGAGACAGACTATACATCACAGACACAGACTATCCATCACAGGCCCAGACTGTCCATCACAGACACAGACTATCCATCACAGACCCAGACTATCCATCACAGATCCAGGCTAACCATCACAGACCCAGACAATCCATCACAGACACAGACCCAGACTGTCCATCATCACAGGCCCAGACTATCCATCACAAACCCAAACTATCCAACACAAACCCAGACTATTCATCATCTCAGACCCAGACTATCCATCACAAACCCAAACTATCCATCACAGACCCAGACTATCCATCAGAGGGCCAGACTATCCATCACAGACCCAGACTATCCATCACAGAACTAGACTGTCCATCACAGACACAGACCCAGACAATCCATCACAGATCCAGACTATCCATCACAGACCCAGACTATCAATCACAGATCCAGACTATCCATCACAGACCCAGACTATCAATCACAGACCCAGACTATCAATCACAGCGCCAGACTATCCATCATCACAGACCCAGACTATCCATCATCACAGACCCAGAAATCCATCACAGACCCAGACTATCCACCACAGACCCAGACTATCCATCACAGACCCAGACTATCCATCACAGACCCAGACTGTCCATCATGATAGACTCAGACATTCCAGCACAGACCCAGACAATCCATCACAGACCCAGATTTTCCATCATCATGGACCCAGACTATCCATCACAGACCCAGACTATCCATCATCACAGATCCAGACTATCCATCAAACACCCAGACTATCCATTACAGACCCAGAATATCCATCACAGACCCAGACTATCCATCACAGACCCAGACTATCCATCAAAGACCCAGCCTATCCATCACAGACCCAGACTATCCATCACAGACCCAGACTATCCATTATCACAGACCCAGTCTATCCGTCATCACAGACACAGGCTATCCATCACAGACCCAGAATATTGATCATCACAACCCAGACTATCCATCATCACAGACCCAGACTATCCATCATCACAGACCCAGACCATCCACCACAGACCCAGACTATCCATCACAGACACAGACGATCCATCACAGACCCAGACTTTCCATCATCAAAGACCCAGACTGTCCATCATCACAGACCCAGACTATCCATCACAAACCCAGACTATTCAACATCACAGACCCTGACTTTCCATCACAGACCAAGACTTTCCATCACAGACCCAGACAATCCATCACAGACCCAGACTATCCATCATCACGGACCCAGACTATCCATTACAGACCCAGACTATCCATCATCACAGACCCAGACTATCTATCACAGACCCAGACTATCCATCACAGACCCAGACTATCCATCACAGACCTAGACAATCCATTATCACAGACCCAGACAATCCATCACAGACCCAGACAATCTATCATCACAGACCCAGACTATCCACCACAGACCCAGACTATCCATCACAGACACAGACTATCCACCACAGACCCTGACTATCCATCATCACAGACCCAGACTATCCATCATCACAGACCTAGACTATCCATCACAAACCCAGACTATTCAATTTCACAGACCCAGACTATCCATCACAGACCCAGACTATCCATCACAGACCTAGACTACCATCACAGACACAGACCCAGAATATCCATCACAGACCCAGACAATCCATCGCAGACCCAGACTTTCCATCACAGACACAGAGTATCCATCACAGACCCAGACTATCCACCACAGACCCAGACAATCCATCACAGACCCAGACTATCCATCACAGACCCAGACTGTCCATCACAGACCCAGACTATCCAACACACACCCAGACTATCCATAATCACAGAGACAGACTATACATCACAGACACAGACTATCCATCACAGGCCCAGACTGTCCATCACAGACACAGACTATCCATCACAGACCCAGACTATCCATCACAGATCCAGGCTAACCATCACAGACCCAGACAATCCATCACAGACACAGACCCAGACTGTCCATCATCACAGGCCCAGACTATCCATCACAAACCCAAACTATCCAACACAAACCCAGACTATTCATCATCTCAGACCCAGACTATCCATCACAAACCCAAACTATCCATCACAGACCCAGACTATCCATCAGAGGGCCAGACTATCCATCACAGACCCAGACTATCCATCACAGAACTAGACTGTCCATCACAGACACAGACCCAGACAATCCATCACAGATCCAGACTATCCATCACAGACCCAGACTATCAATCACAGATCCAGACTATCCATCACAGACCCAGACTATCAATCACAGACCCAGACTATCAATCACAGCGCCAGACTATCCATCATCACAGACCCAGACTATCCATCATCACAGACCCAGAAATCCATCACAGACCCAGACTATCCACCACAGACCCAGACTATCCATCACAGACCCAGACTATCCATCACAGACCCAGACTGTCCATCATGATAGACTCAGACATTCCAGCACAGACCCAGACAATCCATCACAGACCCAGATTTTCCATCATCATGGACCCAGACTATCCATCACAGACCCAGACTATCCATCATCACAGATCCAGACTATCCATCAAACACCCAGACTATCCATTACAGACCCAGAATATCCATCACAGACCCAGACTATCCATCACAGACCCAGACTATCCATCAAAGACCCAGCCTATCCATCACAGACCCAGACTATCCATCACAGACCCAGACTATCCATTATCACAGACCCAGTCTATCCGTCATCACAGACACAGGCTATCCATCACAGACCCAGAATATTGATCATCACAACCCAGACTATCCATCATCACAGACCCAGACTATCCATCATCACAGACCCAGACCATCCACCACAGACCCAGACTATCCATCACAGACACAGACGATCCATCACAGACCCAGACTTTCCATCATCAAAGACCCAGACTGTCCATCATCACAGACCCAGACTATCCATCACAAACCCAGACTATTCAACATCACAGACCCTGACTTTCCATCACAGACCAAGACTTTCCATCACAGACCCAGACAATCCATCACAGACCCAGACTATCCATCATCACGGACCCAGACTATCCATTACAGACCCAGACTATCCATCATCACAGACCCAGACTATCTATCACAGACCCAGACTATCCATCACAGACCCAGACTATCCATCACAGACCTAGACAATCCATTATCACAGACCCAGACAATCCATCACAGACCCAGACAATCTATCATCACAGACCCAGACTATCCACCACAGACCCAGACTATCCATCACAGACACAGACTATCCACCACAGACCCAGACTATCCATCATCACAGACCCAGACTATCCATCATCACAGACCTAGACTATCCATCACAAACCCAGACTATTCAATTTCACAGACCCAGACTATCCATCACAGACCCAGACTATCCATCACAGACCTAGACTACCATCACAGACACAGACCCAGAATATCCATCACAGACCCAGACAATCCATCGCAGACCCAGACTTTCCATCACAGACACAGAGTATCCATCACAGACCCAGACTATCCACCACAGTCCCAGACAATCCATCACAGACCCAGACTATCCATCACAGACACAGAGTATCCATCACAGACCCAGACTATCCATCACAGACCCAGACTGTCCATCACAGACCCAGACTATCCATCACAGACCCAGAATATCCATCACAGACCCAGACTATCCATCACAGACCCAGACTATCCATCAGAGGCCCAGACTATCCATCACAGACCCAGACTATCCATCACAGACCCAGACTATCCATCACAGACCCAGACTATCCATCACAGACCCAGACTATCCATCACAGACCCAGGCTATCCATCACAGACCCAGACTATCCATCACAGACCCAGACTATCCATCACAGACCCAGACTATCCATCACAGACCCAGACTATCAATCACAGACCTAGACTATCAATACGAGTGACACCAGTCGTTAAAGCTCAGAATCCTCTGTGCATGTGTTTTAATCAAACAGTGACTTCCGTTTCATTAGCGCCTTTCTTCTAACCACGATGTTCCAAAAATCTTATACACAGTTTTAAGTGTAGTGACGTTTATTCGAGGGCTTACTGAGTGTTGTTTAAAGCCTTCAGCTGTTAGTAAGTAAGTTTGTTTCATGCTTTCAGGAAATGCATTATGTGCACTATAACACTGCACACACTGGGCCATACACTGGGCGGCATCAATCAGCACCTGTTAACAGCAGTGCATGGCCATTCAATCCTGGGCAGAGCAGGCCATGGGTGCCCAGTAGAGGCGTTCAGTGGACAATTTTACTGTCAGCCCCGAGGCAGAGAGAATGCGAGGGGCCACACCCTGTCTCCCACTGGGGTGCTGGAAGGAACAGGAACATTCAAAAGAGACTTGGGTAAAATGCGGAAAAATTTGCAGGGCTGTGGGGAAAGAGCAGGGCAGTGGGATTAATTGGCTAGCTCTATCACAGGCACAATGGGCCAAATAGCCTCCTTCTGTGCTGTATCATTCTAGGATTCTAGGATTTTGATAAGCGGAAATGTCATTGTGTTCACAGCTAATTAAGCTCAGTGTTTCACATCTCAGGGGCTAGGTTGGAAGAAGCTGGTCACTCTAGTGACCACCCATCCTAGGTTGCTGAAAGAAGTAAAGGTAGAAATAGCAGAGGCATTGGTCACAACCTTTCAAACCTCATTGACTACAGGAGTAGCACCGGAGGACTGGAGAGGTAACAGAGAAGGTTGATCAAGGTGATGTAGTAGATCGACAGCAAAAGACTGCGGATGCTGGAAATCCGAAATAACAACAGAAAATGCTGGAAAAACTCAGCAGGCCAGGCAACATCCGTGGAGAGAAATTAGAGTCGACGTTTCGGGTGAACCCTTTCATTCAATGAGATCATGGCTGATCATCCAAACTCAGTACCCTGTCCCTGCCTTCTCCCCATATCCCTTGATCCCTTTAGCCTTAGGAAATATATCTAACTCCTTCTTGAATATATTTAATGAATTGGCCTCTACTGCCTTCTGTGGTAGAGAATTCCACAGGTTCACCACTCTCTGGGTGAAGTAATTCCTCCTCATCTCTGTCCTAAATGGCTTACCCCTTATCCTTAGACTGTGACCCCTGGTTCTGGACTCCCCCGCCATCGGGAACATCCTTCCTGCATCTAGTCTGTCTAGTCCTGTCAGAATTTTATAAGTTTCAATGAGATCCCCTCTCACTCTTCAAAACTCCAGCGAACATAAGCCCAATCGACCCAATCTCTCCTCATACGTCATTCCTGCAGAGAGCAGCATTATAAAGTTTGCAGATGATACAAAATTTGGAAAAATAGTAGATAGTGATGAGGATAGTTATAGGCTTCAGGATGCCAGACAGGATGGTGAAATGGGCAGAAGCACGGCAGATGGAGTTCAATGCGGAGAAGTTTGAAGTGATGCACTTTGGGAGGACTAATATGGAAAGACCGTGCACTATAAATAGCACGATTTTGAAAAGTGTTGATGAGCAGAGAGACCTTGGTGTCCATATACACAAATCCTTAACGGTGGCAGGGCAAGTTGATAACTAGCATATGGGTTACTGCGTTTATAAATAGAGGAATAGAATATAAAAACAAAGATCAGGCCAGAACTTTATAAATCACTGGTTAGGCCTCAGCTGGAGTATTGTGGCCAATTCTGGGCCCCACACTTCAGGAAAGATGTCAAGGCCTTAGAGAGGGCAGAGAGGGCAGGATGTTACCAGGAATGATGGACTTCAGTTATGAGGAGAGGTTGGATACGTTGGGACTGTTCTCCTTGGAACAGAGAAGGTTCAGAGGTGACCTCATCGAGGTTTTCAAGATGATGAGCGGTTTTGATAGAGTAGAGAAAGAAAAACTATTTCCCCTGGTGAGTGGGTCAATAACCAGAGGTCATCGATTTAAACTCATTAAAGATCTAGAGGGGAGATGAGGAGATTTTTTCACTCAGAGAGTTGTCGGGATCTGGGACGCTCGACCTGGAAAGAGACTTGGATAAAATGCGGAAAAATTTGCAGGGCCTCAAGGGTTATAATCTTAGCCATGTGCAAATTGGCAGAGGGATAAGAAGATTAGGGAAGTGAACACGTGGCTGAAGGAGTGGCGTGGGGAAGAGGGGTTCCATTTCATGGGACACTAGGACAGGAAGAAACTCTACCCTTGGGAAGGGCTCCACCTGAACTGGGCTGGGGCTAGTGTCCTAGCGGAAAGGATAAATAGGGTGTTCACGAGGGCTTTAAACTAGTACATGGTGGGGTGGGAAGGTTCACTTGGAAAAGATAGTATCAATAATAGTTCTAAAACCAACAAAAGTGAAGAAAATAATAGTCAGTAATTGTGCTTTAGGCACGACAGGTAAAGGGAAAACTAAAAGATATAAAGTAATTAAACCAGGAGAGAGAAATAAGAAATGTGTGAATAAAACATTGGAGCAGGACAGGCTAGGGTGTGTGGCCCAAATAAGTGTTCTTTATACAAACGCATGGAGTATAAAGAACAAATTGAATGAACTGCAGGCGCAAGTTCAACTCGGAGGTTATGACATGGTAGCCATTATTGAGATGTGGATGCAAAACAGTCAGGACTGGGAAATAAATATACCAGGTTATAAAGTCTACAGGAAAGATAGGGGAAATGGTAGAGGGGGAGGAGTATGTAGTGTATGTACCTTTAAGACAGAACTACTTTTACAGCTCCTGTATGCTGTAGTACTGGCAGTGACCACACCTGTATATAAGCCTTGCGCATGCCTCTGTACCCCCAGACTTGAGACTACCCTCCTCCAGTAAATACCTGTTTATCGTTAAGTTACAGCATCCATGTGGTTATTGAAAAACATCATACTCTCAGAATCACGGGTCTAACAGTGGCGACGAGTGTCGATTCGATCTACCTGCAACTCTGCATTTCCCTTCGAGGATTCGCTCCGGGAGGGCGGTGTAACAAAAAAAAAAAAAAGTCAAGGCCAGGAACACAGGCGTTGACCACAAGCAACCGCCCAGTCGTCCAGCAGAGAGTGAACATCGCAGGGGAAGCTGTGGAGAGCCAGGCTTGGTTCCCCAGCCACGACGATCAGCAAGAGACTGACGACAGGTCCAGCGCAGACCCTTCCCGGACAGCGGCAGCTGGAGCCGACCGACGGCGGAGAGAAAGCCGAGCAGCGTCGACGGGGTAAGACAGAGGGTGAAGCGCACAGGGCGCAGCCGGGGGTTGAAAACCGAGCGACGTCGAGAGAAAAAAAAAACAAACCGGAGAGGGAGAGGGTAAAGCAACAGCCGGGTTCAGGGCCGAGCGGCGTCGAGAAAAAAAAAAAGAACGCGCAGAGCACAGCCAGGGCTCAAGGGCTGAACAGTGTCCGTGGGGAGAAGAAGGGAGAGCGCGGGAGACGCCATTGAGCCGCGGAGAAGAAGGAAGAGCACGGGAGACGCCATTTTTAGAAGCCGCAGCGGAGAAGAAGGGCGAGCGTGGGAAGGAAGGAAAGCGTGGGAGACGCCATTTTGTGCCAGCGGAGAAGAAGGGGAAGCGCGGGAGACGCCATTTTTGACAGTTAAATCACACCCAGGGATTCCGAAGAGTGGCAGTATCTCTACGTTCGACAATGAAGTCGAAGATTGGGCGACATATGTGGAACATATTGAGATGTACTGCAGGGCGAATGAAGTGCCAGATGCTAGTAAAGCACTGGTTTTGTTAAATTCCATGGGTGCAAAAACTTATGGGTTACTGCAAAATCTAATAACCCCAGAGAAGCCGGTGAACAAGAATTTCGAAAGCATAGTAGAAATCCTACAGGACCACTTAAACCCCACACCGCTGCTGATAGCAGAACGATTTAAGTTCCATAAAAGGAACCAACACAAAGACGAAAGCAATGCTGAGTACCTAACGGAACTGCGCAAGCTATCGAAA
This sequence comes from Somniosus microcephalus, assembly GCF_052327205.1. Taxonomy (NCBI): domain Eukaryota; kingdom Metazoa; phylum Chordata; class Chondrichthyes; order Squaliformes; family Somniosidae; genus Somniosus; species Somniosus microcephalus. The sequence continues at coordinate 13,695,731 of NC_141018.1, read as the reverse complement.
CACTGCCAGTTTGGAGCGGGACTAGCAGATACGTTAAGGGACAAGTTTGTGTGTGGGCTACAAAGTGAAGGAACCCAGAAACGGCTTCTATCAGAAAAGGATCTTACGCTGGACAAGGCTTTCAGTATGGCAGTATCACACGAAGCAGCCGCAAGGGGAGCTGTAGAGATACAACGGAGACCGCAAGAATATGGCACCAATGAAATGTCCTATGGAACAGGGAAGTGCTATCGCTGCGGCAGAACAACACATGACCAGAAGGATTGTTGGTTCAAGGACTAAGTGTGCAGGCAGTGTGGAAAAGCAGGACACATAGCAAGAGTCTGCAGGTCTGGGAAGAAAACCAACAGTAAGAAATCTCCACAGGAGAAGTACAAAAAGGTACACCAGGTGATGGACAGTGGTTCAGACGAACAGAAAAGTGACACAGACTCCGGAAGCAAGGAGCTGGGTTGTCTGAAACTACATAAGGCAACCAAAATGGAGGATCACCAGACTATCTGGGTTACACTCAAGATAGACGGAGTCCAAGTGAAAATGGAATTGGACACAGGATCAGCCCTAACAGTTATAAACCAAAGGGACTACAAGCGGCTATTTTCACATATATTCTTGAAAGCTACAGAGATTGTCTTGAAGACGTATACGGGGCAAAAAGTCTACCCCAAAGAAAAAATAAGGGTGAAAGTGACATATAAAGGCCAGGAAATACCTAAAATGGATATATATGTATTGCCAGATGGAGGACCACCACTGCTAGGACGTGAATGGATCCGGAAGATACAATTAGATTGGCTTTCCATACAGGCACTGAAGATTGAGGCCAAAAAGGATGATGACGTCACACCTGGACTGTTGTGTATGTACCTTTAAGAGAATAACTGGTCTCAGACTGCAATACCGGCAGTGACCACCCCTGTATAAAAGGCGCTAGAGAGCCTCTGTTGGTTAGTTTCGTTTATGCCTTTCACCAGTAAAGACTTGTTTGTTTCTCTCCTGCTAGTCCGTGTCTCAAACATTCACGGACTTAACACTGGCGACGAGGTAGAAAGAACTTACCTGCAACTCAGCAGCAGCTCCGACGACGTTGAAGGTCGGAAGAAAAAAAAATAGAGTCTATTGAAACTCGAGGAACGGGCGTCGACCGTCAATCATCGGGTTCAAGGCTTTGCAGGAGCGACTTTCCAGAGCCAGGCTGGGTTCCTCGGTCCGTGGTTTCCCAGCTAATCGGGCTGGTGGCAGGCAGTGCTCTGATCCTTCCTGGGCTGCAACGGGGCCGGGCAGCGAGTCGGGAAGCAAGGAGAGAGAGAGAGGGTGGAGCATACAGGGCGCGGCCGGTGTTTCGAAGCTGGGCAGCGTTCGGACCTCAGAAGAGGGAGAGAAGTGTTCCAGAGGGTCCGCTCCACGACGGGAAAATAATAAAAGAAAAAGAATACACGCAAGAAACCGAGGAAAGCAGCGCTAACAACAGCGGGGAAGAAGGAAAAGCGCGGGAGGTGCCATTTTGTTAAATCAGAGAAGAAGGCAAAGCGCAGGAGGCGCCATTTTAGATTTGCAAGATGCCGAAGACTGGCTGTATCACTGCTTTTGATAATACATTAGAGGACTGGACCACGTATGTGGAAAGAGTCGAGGTATATTTCGAGGCAAATGAAATTGCGGAGGGGAAAATGGCATCAATATTGCTAAACGTAATGGGCGCTAGAACGTACGGCCTATTGCGGGATCTGATTACTCCAGCCAAACCGAAGGCGAAGAGTTTTAATGAAATTGTTGCTGTTCTACAGGAGCACTTAAACCCTGCACCGCTGTTGATAGCAGAAAGATTTAAATTCCACAGGAGAACTCAGCACAAAGATGAGAGCAATGCTGAGTATCTTACGGAACTACGCAAGCTATCAAAGCACTGCCAGTTCGGAGCAGGACTGGCAGATACCCTACGGGACAAATTTGTCTGTGGACTCCTGAGTGAAGGAACACAGAAGAAGTTACTCGCAGAAAAAGAGCTGACGCTAGATAAGGCTTTCAGTGTGGCAGTATCGTATGAAGCAGCAGCCAGGGGAGCTGCAGAAATTCAACAAAAACCACAGGAATACAGCACCCACGAAATGACACGGGGATTTGCAAAATGTTATCGCTGCGGCAGAACTAACCATGACCAGAAGGACTGCTGGTCCAAAGACAAAATATGCAGACAATGCGGGAAGATTGGACACATTGCACGAGTTTGTAGGTCTGGGAAGAAGACCAGCAACAACAAAAAGGCTACTAAGGAACCGTACAAGAAGGTACAAAAGATGACGGACAGTAGTTCCGAAGACCAGATGAGCGATAGTGAATCCGAGAACAGGAGATTAAGCTGTCTCAAACTTCACAATGTAATCGCAAAAGAGGATCACCGAACCATTTGGGTCACCCTCACGATAGCAGGGTCCCAAGTTAAAATGGAATTGGATACAGGATCAGCGCTAACCGTCATGAATCGACGAGACTATGAGCGGCTATTTTCACACATACCCTTGAGAGAGACATCCATCATCTTGACGACGTATACGGGGCAAAAAGTATACCCCAGAGGAAAAATAAGGGTGCCTGTCGAATACAATGGCAAGAAAATACGGAAATTGTATCTCTAGATACTGCCAAATGGTGGACCACTGTTATTGGGATGGGAATGGATCAGGAAGATAAACTTAGATTGGCATTCCATTCATGCAATGACGGTGGACGGTAAAAAAGATGAAGACGTCACTCCTGGACGATTGTCAACAATCTTAGCTAACGCCAAAGAGGTATTTCAACAAGAACTGGGCATGCTTAAAGGCGTAACCGCCTCGTTAAAAATAGAAGAGAATGCAGTTCCCAAGTTTTTCAAAGCGAGACCGGTACCATATGCAATTCGTCCAGCCGTTGAGGCAGAGCTGGAGAATCTGGAGAAGGCGGGCGTGTTGTCTAAGGTCGACTGGAGTGAGTGGGCGACACCCATCATTCCTGTCATGAAAAAAACGTTAAGCAATAAGTCCGGAGAGCCAAGGAAGATTCGCATCTGTGGGGATTTCAAGGTGACGGTGAACCCTGTCCTTCACACAGTACAATATCCTCTTCCAAGGATAGAAGACATCTTCGCCTCACTGTCTGGAGGGAAGTGTTTTACAAAAATTGACCTTGCACAAGCATATTTGCAGATGGAGGTTGAAGAGTCCTCTAGGAAGTATCTCACGATAAACACTCACAAAGGTCTTTACCAATATCATCGATTGGTATTCGGAGTAGCATCGGCTCCGGCGATATGGCAAAGAGCGATGGAACAAGTCCTGCAAGGGATTCCGGGGACTCAGTGTTACTTGGACGACATCCTTGTAACAGGTGAAGATGACAGTGAACACCTTAACAACATAGAACAGGTGCTCACTAGACTACGGGAACATGGGCTGCGAGCCAACCGCCCCAAGTGCGAATTTTTTAAGAAACAGATATCGTATTGTGGCCACGTGATTGATGAAGAGGGGTTACATAAGTCCCCTGACAAAATTGAAGCGGTTGTTAAGGCCCCAGCGCCTGAAAATGTGTCGCAACTGAGGTCATTCCTCGGGTTGGTGAATTACTATCATAAGTTTTTGCCGAATTTGTCGACAATTCTGCATCCACTGAAAGCCCTGCTACGAACGGGGGTAGCATGGAAATGGAGCGATGATTGTAAACGTGCTTTTCAGAAGAGTAAGGACTTAATCACTTCGAAGGAAGTATTGGCTCACTACAACCCAGCACTGCCAATCAGGCTGCTGTGTGATGCGTCTCCATACGGCATTGGGGCGGTACTGTCACATAAATTCCTTGATGGTTTGGAGAGGCCGATAGCTTTTACGTCACGCTCGTTAACTTCTGCCGAGCGTAACTACGCCCAGATTGACAGAGAGGCCCTCAGCCTAGTGTGGGGGGTGAAGAAGTTCAATCACTATCTGCACGGTCAAAAATTTACTCTACTAACCGATCATCAACCTCTTGTCTCCATTTTCAACCCTCAGAAGGGCGTACCGATAATGACAGCACAACGGCTGCAGAGATGGTCCCTTTTCCTAGGGGCACACCAATATGACATCGAGTACAGGGGAACTAAACAGCATGGAAATGCTGATGGATTGTCACGTCTACCGTTGCCGATGGTGGAAGAAGAAGACCTTGCAGTGGATCCAATGGAGTTATTCCACTCGACCATAGTCGAATGTCTCCCTGTGACGAATGCAAACATAGAAAAGGAAACACGGAATGACCCGACACTATCACGGGTCTATGATTTAACGGTGAAGGGATGGCCAGCACATGGCGAACCACTGCTGCCAGCATTTTCGTCAAGAAGAGAACAGCTGTCAGTGTGCAGAGGAACCTTGATGTGTGGATCCAGAGTAGTAATTCCACCTAAGTTGATGGATAGAGTGCTCAATGAGCTTCATGAGGGTCATCTGGGTGGGGTAAAAATGAAGAGCTTAGCCAGAGCGTTTGTGTGGTGGCCGGGAATCGATAGAGAAATTGAAGAACTGACCAAGAGCTGTGCAGGATGCCAGAAGGTCCAAAACGCCCCACCACAAGCTCCTCTGCATCCATGGGAGTGGCCCTCATCTCCATGGCAAAGGGTGCACATTGATTTTGCTGGTCCCTTCATGGACTCGATGTTTTTAATTGCAGTGGATGCACATTCAAAGTGGCCAGAGGTAATAAAAATGTCCTCAACCACCACGGAAAAAAACTATCGCAGTTTTACGAACCATATTCGCCAGGAATGGGCTGCCTGAACAGATTTGCTCTGACAATGGACCACAGTTTGTGTCTGAAGAGTTCCGGAGGTTCTTAAAGAACAATGGTGTTAAGTATTACACATCTGCCCCATATTATCCAGCCACTAATGGATTGGCCGAGAGGTTTGTCCAAACATTCAAGAAGGCTATCAAGGCAATGTGTAATGAAGATATACCCCTACAACACAAGTTGGACAACTTCTTGTTTGCCTACCGGAATGCGACACATGCGGTTACCAACCAAACTCCAGCCATGATGTTCTTCAATCGAAGACTACGATGCCGCTTGGATTTGGTTAAGCCAAACGTCCGAAGAGATGTGGAGAACAGGCAGTTTCAGAATATGAATGAAAGGCCGACCAGGAGTTTTAAGATAGGTCAACCAGTTTTGGCCCGGGACTATCGCACTGAGAAATGGCAGCCAGGAACGATTTGTACACGACAAGGACCTCTCATGTACACCGTGGACGTTGGGGAGAGCATTGTAAGACGCCATGCTGACCAGATTCTAGAGTCACTGGAAAATGTCAACTCCACACCACGATCTGATACACCTGGTAATGAAATCGACGTTCCAATTGCAGCTACCGCAGAACCGGTAATATTGGAAGCAGATGAACCAAACAACGACATTGATTCCGACTCAACATTGCCAGAAGAACCTGATACTCCAAAGAGGCGTTATCCAGACAGAATCAGGAAGCCTCCTCAAAGACTGAACTTATAATTGCTTAAACTTAACCAATGTATCTAGCAACAGTAATTGTGATTGTAATTCGTTATCATTAGTGTTAAATGAATGTTATGTACTGTTTATCTAAAAGGGGAGGAATTGTTTTGTATGTACCTTTAAGAGAATAACTGGTCTCAGACTGCAATACCGGCAGTGACCACCCCTGTATAAAAGGCGCTAGAGAGCCTCTGTTGGTTAGTTTCGTTTATGCCTTTCACCAGTAAAGACTTGTTTGTTTCTCTCCTGCTAGTCCGTGTCTCAATCATTCACGGACTTAACATGGACGACTGTCAAAAATGCTAACTGACGCAAAATAAGTGTTCCAGGAGGGACTAGGAACACTAAAAAGGCATAACAGCAACGATTAAAATAGAGGAAAATGCAAGCCCAAAGTTTCTTAAGGCCAGACCAGTGCCTTATGCGATCAGACCAGCTGTCGAAGCAGAGCTGGAAGGGTTGGAACATTCAGGAGTACTGTACAAAGTGGACTGGAGCGAGTGGGCTACACCTATCATTCCTGTAATGAAGAGGTCGTTGAGTAATACGCCTGGGGAACCAAAGAAGGTCCGCATCTGTGGGGATTTTAAGGTGACAGTGAACCGAGTCCTTCACACGGTACAATATCCGCTTCCACGAATTGAGGATATTTTCGCCATCTGGGAGACGCTACAGATGCATTCGCACCCGAACGACCAGATTTAGGAACAGCTTCTTTCCCAGGGCTGTCATCCTACTGAACTCCACAAATAAACTCTAAAGCCTGCACATCTGCCAATTCACTTTATTATGGTTATGTTTATGTTAATGTATTACAAGCCAAATGAATGTTGAATGTTTAAATGTCTTCCTCTAAATGTACACTCTCGGGAGCCGCAAGCCTACATTTCGTTGTACTGCACTTGTGCACTAACAATGACAATAAAGTTGATTATGATTATGATTATGATCTGGAGGTAAATGCTTCACCAAAATTGATCTAGCCCAGGCGTACTTGCAAATGGAGGTAGAAGAAGCTTCGAAACAATACCTTACGATTAACACTCATAAAGGTCTCTATCAATACAACCGGCTGGTGTTCGGGGTAGCCTCGGCTCCGGCTATCTGGCAAAGGGCAATGGATCAGGTCCTGCAAGGGATTCCAGGGACCCAGTGTTATTTGGACGACATCTTGGTCACGGGCGAAAATGACAGTGATCACCTCGCCAACTTGGAGAAGGTGCTCACCAGATTAAAGGAGTATGGGCTACGAGCTAATCGCCACAAGTGCGAGTTTTTCCAGAAACAGATCTCGTATTGTGGCCACGTCATCGATGAAGAGGGGTTACATAAGTCCCCTGAAAAGATTGAGGCAGTAGTCAAGGCTCCAGCACCGGAAAATGTGTCACAACTGAGGTCGTTCCTCGGGCTGGTAAACTACTACCACAAGTTCTTACCAAATTTGTCCACGGTATTACACCCACTGAACACCCTACTGCAAACAGGGGTACCATGGAAGTGGGATGACGAACGTAGACGAGCTTTCCAGAAGTGTAAAGAATTGATCACATCAAAAGAGGTGTTGGCCCATTTCAACCCAGCGCTACCAATTCGTTTGGCATGTGATGCATCACCCTATGGTATTGGAGCGGTGCTGTCGCACAAATTCCCAGATGGGTTAGAGAGGCCAGTAGCCTTTGCGTCTCGGTCACTAACCTCAGCCGAGCGCAACTACGCCCAGATTGACAGGGAGGCCCTCAGCCTAGTATGGGGAGTAAAAAAATTCAACCACTATCTGCATGGGCAGAAGTTCACCTTGCTGACTGACCACCAACCACTTGTCTCCATCTTTAATCCTAAGAAGGGCATTCCAGTGATGACTGCACAATGGTTACAAAGATGGTCCCTGTTTCTAGGGGCGAATCAATATTCAATAGAATATAAAGGCACGAAACAGCATGGGAACGCTGATGGGCTATCGCGCCTGCCACTGCCTACTGTGGAGGAAGCACCAGCAGTGGACCCTATCGAGATATTTTATTCGTCAATAATTGAACTATTGCCAGTAACGAATGCGGATATAGAGAAGGAGGCTCGCAATGATCCGACGCTGTCTCGGGTATATGATTTGACGGTGAGGGGATGGCCAACACATGGCGACTCACTGTTGCCAGCATTCTCATCCAGAAGAGAACAGCTGTCAGTATGCCAGGGGACAGTGATGTGTGGATCCAGAGTGGTGATTCCACCCAAGTTAAGGGAGAGAGTGCTAAATGAGCTACATGAAGGTCATCTGGGGGGAGTGAAAATGAAAAGCCTTGCTAGGGCTTATGTGTGGTGGCCGGGAATCGATCAACAAATCGAAGACCTAACCAAGAGCTGTTTAGGATGCCAGAAGGTCCAAAATGCACCACCACATGCCCCTCTACACCCATGGGAGTGGCCCTCCTCTCCATGGCAATGGGTGCATATTGATTTCGCTGGTCCATTCATGGACTCAATGTTCTTAATAGCAGTGGATGCTCATTCGAAGTGGCCTGAGGTGATAAAAATGTCCTCAACCACTACAGAAAAAACGATTGCAGTCCTGCGGACCATATTTGCCAGAAACGGTTTGCCAGAGCAGATTTGCTCTGATAATGGACCACAGTTTGTGTCCGAAGAGTTTCAAAAATTTATGAGAAGGAATGGGGTAAGGCATTACACATCCGTCCCATATCATCCAGCCACAAATGGATTGGCTGAGAGGTTCGTACAAACCTTTAAGAAGGCGATAAAGGCCATGTGCGACGATGAAATTCCACTACAGCATAAGATGGACAATTTCTTATTAGCCTACCGAAACGCGACACATGCAGTTACCAACCAGACCCCGGCCATGATATTCTTTAACCGAAGGTTGAGATCTCGTCTGGACTTGCTCAGACCAAATGTGCGAAGAAATGTTGAGGACAAACAATTCCAGCACATCAATGAGAAGCTGACAAGGAGCTTCAATGTAGGACAACCAGTCTTGGACCTTGACTATCGAACAGAGAAATGGCAACCCGGAACGATATGCACAAGGCAGGGGCCATTACTGTACACAGTGGATGTCGGGGAGAACATTGTGAGACGCCACGTCGATCAGATCTTAGTGTCACAGGAAAGCTTCAACCCCATGTCTCGAGTACCTAGGGATGAACCCGACATACCGGTAGCATCTACCTCAGAACCAGTAGCAGTGGAACCCGATGAACTACCCGATGAAAAGGGGTCAGAATCGCCTCTGCACCAAGAACAAGAACCTCAGGAAAGGTGCTATCCCGAAAGGGTCAGGAAGCCGCCCCAAAGACTGAATCTATAAATGGACTATTTTTGTTTAATGTACATGTTAAAGTGTTAATTGTTATTTGAATATTAGGGGTACTACTAATCTAAAAGGGGAGGAATTGTAGTGTATGTGCCTTTAAGACAGAACTACTTTTACAGCTCCTGTATACTGTAGTACCGGCAGTGACCACACCTGTATATAAGCCTTGCGCATGCCTCTGTACCCCCAGTCTTGAGACTACCCTCCTCCAGTAAATACCTGTTTATCGTTAAGTTACAGCATCTGTGTGGTTATTGAAAAACAGCATACTCTCAGAATCACGGATCTAACAGAGTAGCCTTAGTGGTTAAGGATGAAATCGCTTCAAAGATAAGAGAGGATATAATGAGAGGTAAGCAGTCAGTGGAGACTTTATGGGTAGAATTAAGAAATAGAAAAGTATTTAAGACTGAAGTGGCAGTTGTGTATAGGCTCCCTGGTAGCAGCTCTGAAATGCTAGAATGTATTAATGCAGAGATTAGACAAGCATGTAGTAAAGGCTGAGTGGTTTTAGTGGGGGATTTTAACTTTCATATAGATTGGGGATAAGCAGACTAGCTCATGTCAGAAAGGTAGTGAATTTCTTGAGTGTGTTCGAGGTAGTTTTCTGCAACAATAACTCCTAGAACCAATAAGGTGGAAGGCCATATTAGATTTAGTAATAAGTAATGAGATAGATGTAGTTCACAGTGCATGAACATTTATCTAATCGCGATCATAATATGATCAAATTCAATGTAGTGTTTGAAAGGGAGAAACACAAAACAGCTACTACGATTCTAGATTTAGGTAAGACTGACTTCAGCGACATAAGAGAGACTGTTCACAGTAAACTGGACAAATCTGTAATGGGTAAAATGACAGAAGATCAGTGACAGGTGTACAAAAAATTATTTAATGTGACACAGAACCAACTTATACCCCTAAGGGGTAAGAGCTTTACTTGCTAAAAAAACCCCACCATTGATGACAAAAGAGGAAACTAATATTGAATCAGGGACGGGCATTCACCAAAATTAACATAAGCAAAATAACAGTAATAAAGAAAATAATGGTACTAAAGATTGACAAGTCCCCAGGACCAGATGGATTCCATCCCAGGGTTTAAAGGAAGTAGGTGAGAACATTGCAGATGACCTAACTATAACCTTCCAAAGTTACCTCGGTTCAGGGACCATTCCTTTAGATTGGAAAATTGCCCATGTCACTCTGCTATTTCAGAAAGGTGAGAGAGGGAAACCAGGGAATTACAGACCAGTTAGCCTAACATCTGTTGTCAAGAAATTACTAGAGTCTATAATTAAGGATAGAGTGACTGGACACCTTGAAAATGTTCAGTTGATCAGAGAGCACCAGAATATATTTGTAAAGTGTGGCTGACGAACCTGATTGAATTTTTTGAAGTAAAGTAGTAGGCAGGGGAATAACATAAGGAATAGGAGCAGGAGTAGGCCATTTGGCCCTTCGAGCATGCTCCACCATTCAATAAGATCATGGCTGATCTTCTACCTCATCTCCACTTTCCTGCACTATCCCCTTATCCCCTGATTCCCTTAATATTAAAAGATCTATTGATCTCTATCTTGAATATACCCACTGACTGAGCCTCCACAGCCCTCTGGGGTAGAGAATTCCAAAGATTCACCACCCTCTGAGTGAAGAAATTTCTCCTCATCGCAGTCCTAAATGGCCGACCCCTTATTCTGAGACTGTGACCCCTGGTTCTAGACTCCCCAGCCAGGGGGAAACATCCTCCCTGCATCTACCCTGTCAAGCCCTGTAAGAATTTTGTATGTTTCAATGAGATCACCTCTCATTCTTCTAAACTCTAGAGAATATAGGCCTAGTCTACTCAATCTCTCCTCATAGGACAATCCCCCCACCCCAGGAACCAGTCTGGTGAACCTTCGTTGCACTCCCTCTATGGCAAGTATATCTTTCCTTAGGTAAGGAGACCAAAACTGTCCACAATACTCCAGGTGTGGTCTCACCAGGGCCCTATATATATGACTACGGATATTATTTATATGGACTTCCAGAAGCCATTTGAGAAAGCCCCACATAAGAGACTGTTAGCTGAAGTTGAAGCTCATGGAATTGAAGGCAAATTATTGACCTGGTTAGGAAATTGGCTGAGCGGCAGGAGACAGAGAGTAGGGGTAATGGGCAGGATGTAACTAGTGGCGTCCCACACCGATTTGTGTTGGGGCCTCAAATATTTACCATATTTATTAACGACTTAAATGATGGGATAGAAAGCCACATATCCAAGTTTGCCGATGACACAAAGATAGGTGGCATTGTAACCAGTGTAGATGAAAGCATAAAATTACAAAGAGATATTAATAGATTAAGCAGATGGGCAAAACTGTGGCAAATGGATTTCAATACAGGCAAGTGTGAGGCCATCCACTTTGGAACTAAAAAGGATAGAACAGGGTACATTCTAAATGGTGAAAAGCTAGAAACAGTGTAGGTCCAAAGAGATTTGGGGGGTCCATGTACATAGATCATTAAAATGTCATGGACAGGTATGTAAAATAATCCAAAAGGTTAATGGAATGCTGGTCTTTATATCTAGAGGACTAGAATACAAGGGGGTAGAAGTCATGCTACAGCTATACAAAGCCCTGGTTAGACTGGAGGACTGTGAGCAGTTCTGGGCACCACATCTTAGGAAGGATATATTGGCCTTGGAGGGAGTGCAGCGTAGATTTACCAGAATGATATTTGGGGGGGGAAATTCGGTTGGTTTATGCCTCTCATTAGTGCCCTAAGAGGGCGCTAATGGGGCACAAAGCAACTAGCACCCGGGCGCGGCAATGTTTGCGCCGCTCCCAAAATTGACCAGACATTTTGCGGCGGCGCTAAACACTACCGCCACGATCTCCTGTGCCCGCAGATTGTGACGTCAGTCGAGTGCGCAACGCCCCGGTAGCGCCCCGGACTGGATATTTAGTGGTGCCCCCTGCCTTACCGCCTGCCGCTAGCAACGACAGGTTGAGGGGAACGTTTTGCAGTCGGGAAGGGACTGGGGGAGCGCTATTTAAAGGCGACCGCTTCCTGACTTTTTTTGTTGGCGACATTTTTGCACCACGCATTCTGAGAGAGAGAGAGAGAGACTTCTGGAGAGATTCAACGCTGTGTGAAGGAGTTTTGGGTACTGAGCAGCACTTTGCAGGTTCATTTTAATTTGACCTTCCTTGCATTGATTTCGAAGAGACTGTGGGGGCTGCACTCTGAGCTCTTTCCCTGGGCCTCTCCATTGTTCTTTCCAGCAGATTTGATGTACAGGTCTCTCCAGGCCGAGATTCAAGGCTGCAATGAGCAGGATGTGGATGGAGAGCAAGATCGACCCTCCCCTTTAAGAACTGGCCGGCGCCAGTGTGTCTGTGTTCCATTGCTGACTGACATCACATGAGCTTCGCCAGCACTCCGAGGTAGCGCCTCGCTCCTCGGCGTTAGCGCCTTAAGACAGGTGTGTAGCACCTTATTTAGCGCTCCAATCACCTCCGGGGCGATAGAAGCCAAGTTTGCAGTCGGAGGCGATAATTAACGCCAGGCGCTGAACTTTGCGCCCGGCCGATAATTGCGCCCCAAACGGGGAGATACCGAATTTTTCCCCCTTGGACTCCAAGGGTTAAATTACGAGGAGGGATTACACAAACTAGGATTGTATTCTGTGGAAATTAAAAGGTTAAGGGGTGATTTGATCGAAGTTTTCAAGATAGTAAAGGGAACTGACGGGGTAGAGAGAGAGAAACTATTTCCGCTGGTCGGGGAGTCTAGGACTGGGGCGCAGAGTCTGAAAATTAAAGACAGACCTTTCAGGAGTGAAATTAGGAAACAAAGGGTGGTAAAAGTTTGGAACTCTCTTCCGCAACTGGCAGTTGATGCTGGATCAATTGTTAATTTTAAATCTAAGATTGATAAGTTTTTGTTAACCAAAGTTATTAAGGAATATGGGGCAAAGGTGGGTATATGGAGTTAGGTCACAGATCAGCCATGATCTCATTGAATGATGAACCAGGCTCGAGGGGCTAATTGGTCTGCTCCTGTTCCTACGTTCCTATGTTCCTAACTAATTGAGGTGTTTAAAATGTTAAACGGATTCAATAGGGGAGATACAGGGAAACTATTTCCTCTGGCGGGGCATTCAGAACAAGGGGCACAATTTACAATTAGCGCCAGGTTATTCAGGAGTGAAATCAGGAAGAACTTTTTCACACAAAGGGTAGTGGAAATCTGGAATTGTTCCCGCCAAAAGGTTGTGCTTGCTGGGGGCCAATTGAACTATTCAACCCTGAGACAGATAGATTTTTGTTAGGTTAGGGTATCAAGGAGTAAAGGTGTGTAAATGGGGTTAAGATACAGATCAGCCATGTTTTAATTGAATGGTGGAGCAGGCTCGAGGGGCTGAATGGCCTCCTCCTGTTCCTCTGTAACAGGCTCAAGGGGCTGAATGGCCTCCTCCTTTTCCTCTGTAACAGGCTCGAGGGGCTGAATGGCCTCCTCCTTTTCCTCTGTAACAGGCTCGAGGGGCTGAATGGCCTCCTCCTTTTCCTCTGTAACAGGCTCGAGGGGCTGAATGGCCTCCTCCTTTTCCTCTGTAACAGGCTCGAGGGGCTGAATGACCTCCTCCTGTTCCTGTGTAACAGGCTCGAGGGGCTGAATGGCCTCCTCCTTTTCCTCTGTAACAGGCTCGAGGGGCTGAATGGCCTCCTCCTTTTCCTCTGTAACAGGCTCGAGGGGCTGAATGGCCTCCTCCTTTTCCTCTGTAACAGGCTCGAGGGGCTGAATGACCTCCTCCTTTTCCTCTGTAACAGGCTCGAGGGGCTGAATTCAACCCGCAGTATGGCTGTACTGGGAAATGGGAGTCTGGGGAGGTCAGTGCAGGTAATGGGGCTCTTAGCACTCCACACCCAAGCTCCGATGCATGAGGCTCCAGTGCAGGCAGAGTGTGCTGAGCTGAGAGACTCCCACAAATGAAGTGAGACGGCAGCAATGGAGAATGATGAAGAGATGAAGAGGTGATTGATGGTTATTGCATTGCTTGGATTGACCCGAGGGAAGCGGATTGACCCAGTACAGTTACACAGAGAAAGGTCGTAATGAAGGCTGGGAAGATTGGCAAGGCTGAAAGAGTGGGCGAGGATGGAAACGATCTTGCAGATATTTTTTAAAAAGGCTTGCATTTATATAGCACCTTTCACAACCACCAGACATTTGAAAGTGCTTTACAGCCAATGAAGTACTTTTGAAGTGTGGTCACTGTTGTAATGTAGGAAATCTGGCAGTCAATTTGCGCACAGCAAGCTCCCACAAACAGCAATGTGATAATGACCATCTTAGTGATGTTGATTGAGGGATAAATATTGACCAGGACACCGGGGAGAATTCCCTTGCTCTTCTTCAAAATAGTGCCATGGGATCTTTTACATCCACCCGAGAGAACAGACGGGGCCTCAGTCTAACACCTCATCTGAAAGATGGCACCTCCGACAGTGCAGCACTCCACTGGAGTGTCAGCCTCAATTTTTGTGCTCGAGTCTCTGGAGTGGGACTTGAACCCGCGACCTTCTGACTCAGAAGGCGAGTGTGCTGCGCACTGAGCCACGGTTTGGGAAAGCCTGTCATGGAGTATTGCCAGAGACTCCACCAGAGTGCGAAGGTTGAGAAATCTTGGCCTATGAAGATTAGCGGACTCCAGTTAAAGGAGATCCGTCATATTTCAAATCAGGAGGTCGTCTGTGGGTTCATGTAATCGGACGACCGAGGCTTGAGGCAGTGAGAATGTCAACATTACGTGGAAGCTTGGAGCCTATCACAGCTTCACTAAAGGTCATCCCAGTCCGAGCACCATCTGATCGAATAAACGCTGGTATATAAGGGAGGCTTCTTCTCATCACTTAGCTCCTTATTGTTAAAGCTACATAGCTGCTCTTGTCAGCAACATTCTACTTTTGCTCTATTTTGGGTTTGGTGAACATAGGAAATGAGTAGAAAATCTTACAGCCTTCCCGATGTCTCCTTAAAGCTGTACAGTATATGTTATCTGTGTCTTTTCATACAGCTGAAAGTGTTTGTATGTAGCTGGGGCTATCCCGTTGTCTACCTCAGTATCTGCAGGCTCTTGTAGGGAGGCATCCTTTACCTGGTTTATGGTAATTTACCTGGTCAGGCAGCCTTTGCCACTACACTGTGACCAATTCCAATCAGCGGTTTCGAATCGCTAAAACCCCCCCTCCAGTTCTGACTGGAGGAACTTATAATTAATGATATATTAAAAATGGACAAATGGTATGGATGTAAGAAAGTCAAATTTTATTAAAATTAAAGAAACTACACCACATGATCAAAGTAATCACGGTAAAATTGCTTAACAGGGGAAGGCAAATGGCAAAAACGAGGGATAAATGGCTACAATGTTAATCTTACAATCTTAGCAATGTTTCCCTTAAATTACCACCCCTTTACTTCTCATTAGATTGTCTTGCTAGTGGGCCAGAAGCCTTGCTCACCTGCAGTCCAAATAGTAAAAGAGAAGAGAGAGAGAGGACTTCCTGGGCTTAATCTTTATACCCTGGGAGTTCCTGCTGTTTTTGCGCCGAAAAGGTCCGTGCGCAATTTCGCGCCGAAAAGTCCGAATACACAAGAGAAGGGCTTTTAACTTCCTCCATGCATACATGGAGACATCACGCAGTAGAGTCAATTTCAGTGAATGGATATGTGTAAACAACCCATTGTGCTTGCTGTCCGATGATTGGCTGATTCAAACGGGCTACTCCCCAGTGTAAACAAGCAGCTTGTAGGTTACCAGACCCGCCCAATACCACAGGGTGACTGACAGCTCGGGCTCCATTCAAACTTACTACAGGGCAGCGCTGAGCTTTTCATATGCTAACAGCCTGTCTGTCCTTTTCTGCTGCCTTTTAAAATTCTGTTTCCATGAGGTCTGTTCAGCCATTTTTATGCCCTGGGCAATTTAAACAGTCCAAAACTCAAGAGTACATCTTTTAATAAAATGTACAATCTTAAAGTGTGCAATTTTCACAAAGTTCTTTGATTCCAGTGTCCAAGTGCTGCCTAGCTTACGAGCTTTTTAGCGTAGCCTTTTGCTGTTCTGGGTATGTTTTAAAACATTGTCCAACCCAGAGACAATTTAAATCACACAAGTCTTCGTCCACGATGTGGATTAATATTTCCCGATCTTCGGGGGCTGAGGGGATTTTGCGACCCCTACACTCTGGAGGGGCAGGGGCAGAGGAGTAAAGCCAGACTGGTGTGTTTGCACCTCAGACACACTATTCAGACCTGCCCTTACACAGACACTCCTGTGTAGAGGGTCAGGCTCCTGGAGCTGTCGCCCCTGCCTGCACAGACTAACAGAAGTACACGCACTCCTGCAGATAGACCTGGGAACCAGTTCCAGCCCAGGGACGGCTGTCAGTGGCTGGCGAGGTTTACAGCTGCATTCAGCTTTTACACAACTTCGTTCCAGGGAAGTGCAGGAGATCTCCGTCACATCCCAGACTTTCAGTGCACTCGTGTATCAAGCAGGTAACTGACGCCTTGTTTTCCAGGTTCAGTGATTTCATCAAAGAGCAGAAAGAGCCCCCCACTTGTGCACTGTGGCAGGAATCCCACCAGCGTAGGGCACCATTCTTCCCATGGAGCCATACGTCCCTACCAGCTCCTTCAACATGGTTAGAGATCTGGGAGAGAACAGTGCAATGAACAGCGTTGAGGTTGCTGAAGTCTTGCCTGATGCCCATCTCCATCTGACTCCCCAACAGGTTAAATCTAGACAAGGCCGCCTGCTGTAGATTGGAGCCCTGATCTGTAGAGGTCCATTCACAATGGTAATTGATTAGATAATGGTCTAACCATCAATAGCCTGTTCCTGTATGGCAGAATAGATTAGAGGTGGCAGGATAAGACTGTTAATAAAGCATACAGGATCCTTGGCTTTATTAACAGCGGAATAGAGTACAAAAGCAAGGAATTTATGCTAAACTTTTATAAATCACTGGTTAGGCCTCAGCTGCAGGACTGTGTCCAATTCTAGGCACCACACTTTAGGAAGGATGTCAAGGCCTTGGAGAGGCCAGTGATGAGGGACTTCAGTTACGTGGAGTGACTGGAGACGCTGGGATCGTTCTCCTTAGAGCAGAGAACGTTATGGGGAGATTTAATAGAGGTGTTGAAAATTTCAAAGTGTTTTGCAAAAGTAGATAGAGAGAAACTGATTCCAGTGGGAGCAGGGTGACCAGAGGACACAGATTTAAGATCATTGGAAAACGAATCGGGGGAAATTAGAATTTTTTTACCCCTCGAGCCTGCTCCGCCATTCAATGCGATCATGGCTGATCATCCAAATTCAGTACCCTGTCCCTGCTTTCTCCCCATACCCCTTGACCCCTTTAGCCTTAAGAAATATATCCAACTCCTTCTTGAATATATTTAATGTATTGGCCTCTACTGCCTTCTGTGGTAGAGAATTCCACAGGTTCACCACTCTCTGGGTGAAGAAATTCCTCCTCATCTCTGTCCTAAATGGCCTACCCCTTATCCTTAGACTGTGACCCCTGGTTCTGGACTGCCCGACCATCGGGAACACCCTTCCTGCATCTAGTCTGTCCAGTCCTGTCAGAATTTTATAAGTTTCCATGAGATCCCCTCTCATTCTTCTAAACTCCAGCGAGTACAAGCCCAATCGTCCCAATCTCTCCACATACATCATTCCTGCCATCCCAGGTAGCAGCCTGGTGAATCTTCGCTGAACTCCTTCCATGGCAAGAACATCCTTCCTCAGATAAGGCGACCAAAACTGCACACAATACTCAAGATTTTACGCAGCGAGTTGTTGTGATCGGGAACGCGCTGCCTGAAAGTGTGGTGGAAGCAGATTTAATAACTTTCAAAGGGGAATTGGATAAATACCTGAAAAGGAAAAAAATTGCAGGGCTGTGGGGAAAGAGCGGGGGAGTGGGACTAACTGGAGAGCTCGTTCAAAGAGCCGGCACAGGCACGATGGTCCAAACGGCCTCCTCCTGAGCTGTATGATTCTATGAAATTTAAAACAGCTTTCTGCTGAACATGTGTTGTAAATTGTGTAAAGCAGGCCTAAAAACAAGGATATCTTCACCGGAAAGTCAAATCGTCGAATGTGTGGGAATCAGTCAGCCGGACCTGTAATGGTCTAGAATATGTCAGCTTGGTCACTTGTGTTTCAGGGAATGGGAAGAGTTTATGACGGCAATATAACCATGGTGATAAAATCATTAGAAGAGTTAAGTGCCTGTTTGTTTAGTTTATGTTGTTATTCTGTTGTCATTTGTATTTATCTTTGATGTACGATGACTTATTGGTGGTATGCATGGAATGTAGTGATCCAAGGCAAAATTTAGTGTAAGAGATGTGAGTGAAGCACAGTTTAACAGCTCATACAGGAATCGTGGATAGTGCGGTGTCTCGCAGCGCCCATACTGGTTGTGGATAGTATGGAGTTTCAATAAATTCCTGATCCTACATTGCTACAACTGAGTGTATGTGTAATCCAGCCTTTAAAGTAACGAGACAAAACAGAACAAGTAAACAAATAAGAACGTGTAGAGCAGTCAGATACTCCATGATGTTCCGTAGCTCAGTCAGGCGGACTCGCCGCTGTGGGCGGAGCCTTGTAAAAACTCACCAATTCTTTTCTATGGCATTTTAATATTTAAATGAGCTGGCGGCACAGTCACATTATTGGGCTCCAGGTCACGCCTCATACCACTGGTGCACAATCCACAACTGCCTCGCCAATGTACGCTTTCCATTTACCATTAAATTGTCCCCACACTCCCCTTGGGTTTTAATACAGGCTGGTCCTGTCATTCTAACAATCAAACCTGTCTGAAATATCACAGAATCTTACAGCACAGAAGGAGGCCATTCGGCCCACCGTGCCTGTGCCGGCTCTTTGGTAGAGCGATCCAATTAGTCCCACTCCCCCGCTCTTTCCCCACAGCTCAGCAATTTTTTCCTTTTCAAGTATTTGTCCAATTCCCTTTTGAAAGTTATTATTGAATCTGCTTCCACCGCCCTTTCAGGCAACGCGTTCCAGATCACAACAACTCGCTGGGTAGAAAACAATTTCCCTCCTGTCGCCTCGGGTTCTTGTGCCACAAGAAGGTGGAAATGTCCCTTTAAGAGTCCAAACGACTCTTCTTAGTGATGTGCCTCAGGTTGCAGGTTCTTGTGCTGATCCTGAGATCGCCGCAGTCAGAGGGCGCTCAGAAAACCAGAGAGGTTTTGACAATCCTGCAGGAGACAAAGGTTTGTGTTTGTCATAACTGCGGACAGGAGTGAAGGGGCTGGTGACAGTGTTTAACGGTCAGTATTAGACCCATATAACCACAGGCAGGAGTGAAGGGGCTGGTGACAGTGTTTACCAGTCAGTATTAGACCCACATAACTACAGACAGGAGTGAAGGGGCTGGTGACAGTGTTTAACGGTCAGTATTAGACCCATATAACCACAGGCAGGAGTGAAGGGGCTGGTGACAGTGTTTACCAGTCAGTATTAGACCCACATAACTACAGACAGGAGTGAAGGGGCTGGTGACAGTGTTTACCAGTCAGTATTAGACCCATATAACCACAGACAGGAGTGAAGGGGCTGGTGACAGTGTTTAACAGTCAGTATTAGACCCATATAACCACAGGCAGGAGTGAAGGGGCTGGTGACAGTGTTTACCAGTCAGTATTAGACCCACATAACCACAGACAGGAGTGAAGGGGCTGGTGACAGTGTTTAACGGTCAATATTAGACCCATATAACCACAGGCAGGAGTGAAGGGGCTGGTGAGTGTTTACCAGTCAGTATTAGACCCACATAACTACAGACAGGAGTGAAGGGGCTGGTGACAGTGTTTAACGGTCAGTATTAGACCCATATAACCACAGGCAGGAGTGAAGGGGCTGGTGACAGTGTTTAACGGTCAGTATTAGACCCATATAACCACAGGCAGGAGTGAAGGGGCTGGTGACAGTGTTTAACGGTCAGTATTAGACCCACATAACCACAGACAGGAGTGAAGGGGCTGGTGACAGTGTTTAACGGTCAGTATTAGACCCATATAACCACAGGCAGGAGTGAAGGGGCTGGTGACAGTGTTTACCAGTCAGTATTAGACCCACATAACTACAGACAGGAGTGAAGGGGCTGGTGACAGTGTTTAACGGTCAGTATTAGACCCATATAACCACAGGCAGGAGTGAAGGGGCTGGTGACAGTGTTTACCAGTCAGTATTAGACCCACATAACTACAGACAGGAGTGAAGGGGCTGGTGACAGTGTTTAACAGTCAGTATTAGACCCACATAACTACAGACAGGAGTGAAGGGGCTGGTGACAGTGTTTAATGGTCAGTATTAGACCCACATAACCACAGACAGGAGTGAAGGGGCTGGTGAGTGTTTAACAGTCAGTATTAGACCCACATAACCACAGACAGGAGTGAAGGGGCTGGTGACAGTGTTTAACGGTCAGTATTAGACCCACATAACTACAGACAGGAGTGAAGGGGCTGGTGACAGTGTTTACCAGTCAGTATTAGACCCACATAACCACAGACAGGAGTGAAGGGGCTGGTGACAGTGTTTAACAGTCAGTATTAGACCCACATAACTACAGACAGGAGTGAAGGGGCTGGTGACAGTGTTTAACAGTCAGTATTAGACCCACATAACCGCAGACAGGAGTGAAGGGGCTGGTGACAGTGTTTAACAGTCAGTATTAGACCCACATAACCACAGACAGGAGTGAAGGGGCTGGTGACAGTGTTTAACGGTCAGTATTAGACCCACATAACCACAGACAGGAGTGAAGGGGCTGGTGACAGTGTTTAACGGTCAGTATTAGACCCATATAACCACAGACAGGAGTGAAGGGGCTGGTGACAGTGTTTAACGGTCAGTATTAGACCCACATAACCACAGACAGGAGTGAAGGGGCTGGTGACAGTGTTTAACGGTCAGTATTAGACCCACATAACCACAGACAGGAGTGAAGGGGCTGGTGACAGTGTTTAACGGTCAGTATTAGACCCACATAACTACAGACAGGAGTGAAGGGGCTGGTGACAGTGTTTAACGGTCAGTATTAGACCCACATAACCGCAGACAGGAGTGAAGGGGCTGGTGACAGTGTTTACCAGTCAGTATTAGACCCACATAACCGCAGACAGGAGTGAAGGGGCTGGTGACAGTGTTTAACAGTCAGTATTAGACCCACATAACCACAGACAGGAGTGAAGGGGCTGGTGACAGTGTTTAACAGTCAGTATTAGACCCACATAACCACAGACAGGAGTGAAGGGGCTGGTGACAGTGTTTAACGGTCAGTATTAGACCCACATAACCACAGACAGGAGTGAAGGGGCTGGTGACAGTGTTTAACAGTCAGTATTAGACCCATATAACCGCAGACAGGACCTGTCCTCAGAGAGCAGCTGTGGCCAGTGGCTGCAGCAGACACAATTGCACCAGTAACAGGCACCAACGCATCACTGAGCCCCACTGCTTATGTGTCAGTACCTTTTCCGTGGGGCTGTAAAATTACCCGAGTGCTACAAATCACAAGTGAAAATAGGCATTACATCTTCAAAGGGGGATGCTGAAATTGATTTACGACTCTCCTTCGAGAGCGCGTTAGACACGGGTACGTTTTTGCACCTGGGCCATTTTGCGGAAACAAGGACGATCTCTCAAGCAGCAGAAGAGGTTGGAATGTACAAGCAGAAGATTAGGCAGATTCAATCTCTCCAGTGAGATCAGCCAAGCCTCAAAACCCGTCTCCCAAACAGAGAAAGTGAAAGCAGATATAGAACGAGCCTTGTGTAGTCCCAGTGTTAATTCAGCATTGAATTCACTAATTCACACATGAAAGTTTGGAATTGTTGTGACTTCACTCTCGAGTGCCTGGTTTACAACTCTTAATTGTGGGTTGCTTTGAGCAAGTGGGGCCCACGTTGACAATCTGAATGTGTTTTACCCGGTGGGTAATGGGCCTCTGCTCACCGACAGAGCACCGCCGCGATATTCAGCTAATGTGTCGAATCCTGAGCCTGCTGCTTGCTGTCATCACAGCTAACAGAACAAAACACCCCAGCGGTCAAACATAGGCAAAGACCCTCTCCTTCACCAGCTTCAATCCAGTCCAAGTGGATTTTAAGAACTCTAGTTTGTTAGTTTTGTGTGTAAGAATTTCTTTTTCTTTATGAAGCACACGTCCATGACAAATATTTGCACAATATTGATTAAAAAAAAGAAAGACTTGCACTTCCATAGCACCTTTCACAACCTCAGGATGTCCCAATGTGCTTTACAGCCAATGAAATACTTTTTGAAGTGTAGTCACTGTTGTAATGTGGGAAACGCGGCAGCCAATCTGTGCACAGCAAGCTCCCACAAACAGCATTCTGATAATGAACAGTTAATCTGTTTTTGTTATGTTGATTGAGGGATAAATATTTGCCAGGATACCAGGGAGAACTCCCCTGCTTTTCAAAATAGTGCCATGGGATCTTTTACGTTCACCTGAGAGAGCAGACAGGGCCTCAGTGTGAAGGGATTATTACTAGTCCTAGCCCCTTTAGGGCTACCCCGGATCAGGCATATTCCCCAGACGTTCACTTTCAACTAAAGTTAGAGGTAGCCCAATCCTAAAGACGCTTAATTGGGTCTAAAGGCCCAGACTATCTCTCCCTAAAGGAAAGGAACAACCTGAAGATGTTACCATCCTTCAGATAGCACTTTTAATAAGTTTAGCTAGACTGTAACCTTCCGGATATTATGAGGGTCCGGAAAACTCCCCCAGAATTCTGCAACTCCTCACCAAAGAGCGTACAGAGATTGAGTTTGCGAGTTTGATACAGAAGTACTATGTGAGACAATTCTAAAAATATATAGATTTATTAAAGAACCGACATGTAATTTACAGTTGGTGATTCAATTGCAACATTAACAGTTCCAAATACAGAAATCTTACAATTCTATTATCAGAGATCCTTATTCTCAAATCTTAACTTCGCTAGTTTTACAGTTCTTAATTTATTCCAGGATACCCACCAAAATCAAATACAATACCTTGATCCCCGAGATACAAGGAGTTGAAGACTTACAGAGCTTGCCTCTGAAGCCAAGAATCGCTTTGCCTCTTCAAGCGAATCTATCTTCCCATTTGAAAGTTCAATTCTTATACCCTTTCTCAGTGGCATTTCCTTTGAAGTTTTCTGCTGATGAAAGCTAATTATCTCTAGTCATTTTTCTGCTAACTTCTGCTATTCTTACAGTCAGTTCAGCTGGTAGCAATGCAGACTCGTGTCTCTCCTTTAGGTCTTCGAATCTTATCATAAAAAACGGTGTGGAGCAGGTGCATCTATTTGATGTCATTCTTACCAAAGTCTTCTGTTTGTGTCTGTTTATGACGTGTAAATTAAAAACACCTCAACCAGGTGCACCATTGTCTTCTTAGCCAGCTGGTTGCATTAAGAATTATGTCGAAGCTCATCATAAAAAACAATGTAACAGCAGTGCATCTATTTGATGTCATTTTTACGAAGGCATATGTTTCTTAATCTTATGTGATTCTTTTCAAAGTGTTGATTTAAGACACTATAACAGGGTGTACCATTGTTTTTTTTCTAAAGACTCAGACATCAGGAGCCGCCTACTTCCTGTTTCAATAAGGTTATTGATTCAGTGTCAACAACTTATCTTATCTCAATAGCCTGTATGCTGTTCACAGTTTCTCCATTGTGGAGACCTCCAGATTTCCAGACCTAGTATGTTATGTTTTAATAAAGTCAGAATTCTTTTATAGAATGGTGTATTTTTCTGAATAGGTATATTGCTTATTCCTTCACAGGTTTAACGTCTCCTCCAAAAGGCAGCACTTCAGATAGGGCAGCACTCACTGACTCAGTGTGAATGGGGGGGGCTCTGACTCACTGTGAATGGGGGGGGCTCTGACTCAGTGTGAATGGGGGGGCCCTGACTCACTGTGAATGGGGGGGGCTCTGACTCACTGTGAATGGGTGGGTCTCTGACTCAGTGAATGGGGGGCTCTGACTCACTGAATGGGGGGGGCTCTGACTCACTGTGAATGGGGGGGGCCCTGACTCACTGTGAATGGGGGGGGCTCTGACTCAGTGTGAATGGGGGGGGCTCTGACTCAGTGTGAATGGGGGGGCCCTGACTCACTGTGAATGGGGGGGGCTCTGACTCACTGTGAATGGGGGGGTCTCTGACTCAGTGAATGGGGGGCTCTGACTCACTGAATGGGGGGGGCTCTGACTCACTGTGAATGGGGGGGGCTCTGACTCAGTGTGAATGGGGGGGCTCTGACTCAGTGTGAATGGGGGGGGCCCTGACTCACTGTGAATGGGGGGGGCTCTGACTCACTGTGAATGGGGGGGGCTCTGACTCAGTGTGAATGGGGGGGTCTCTGACTCTGTGAATGGGGGGGGCTCTGACTCACTGTGAATGGGGGGGGCTCTGACTCAGTGTGAATGGGGGGGGCTCTGACTCACTGTGAATGGGGGGGGCTCTGACTCACTGTGAATGGGGGGGGCTCTGAATCACTGTGAATGGGGGGGCTCTGACTCACTGTGAATGGGGGGGCTCTGAATCACTGTGAATGGGGGGGGCTCTGACTCACTGTGAATGGGGGGGGCTCTGACTCACTGTGAATGGGGGGGGCTCTGACTCACTGTGAATGGGGGGGGCTCTGACTCACTGTGAATGGGGGGGGCTCTGACTCACTGTGAATGGGGGGGTCTCTGACTCAGTGTGAATGGGGGGCTCTGACTCACTGTGAATGGGGGGGGCTCTGACTCAGTGTGAATGGGGGGGGCTCTGAATCACTGTGAATGGGGGGGGCTCTGACTCACTGTGAATGGGGGGGGCTCTGACTCACTGTGAATGGGGGGGGCTCTGACTCACTGTGAATGGGGGGGGCTCTGACTCACTGTGAATGGGGGGGGCTCTGACTCACTGTGAATGGGGGGGGCTCTGACTCAGTGTGAATGGGGGGGGCTCTGACTCACTGTGAATGGGGGGGGCTCTGACTCAGTGTGAATGGGGGGGGCTCTGACTCAGTGTGAATGGGGGGGGCTCTGACTCACTGTGAATGGGGGGGGCTCTGACTCAGTGTGAATGGGGGGGGCTCTGACTCAGTGTGAATGGGGGGGGCTCTGACTCACTGTGAATGGGGGGGGCTCTGACTCACTGTGAATGGGGGGGGGCTCTGACTCACTGTGAATGGGGGGGTCTCTGACTCAGTGAATGGGGGGCTCTGACTCACTGAATGGGGGGGGCTCTGACTCACTGTGAATGGGGGGGGCTCTGACTCAGTGTGAATGGGGGGGGCTCTGACTCACTGTGAATGGGGGGGGCTCTGACTCAGTGTGAATGGGGGGGTCTCTGACTCAGTGAATGGGGGGCTCTGACTCACTGAATGGGGGGGGCTCTGACTCACTGTGAATGGGGGGGGCTCTGACTCAGTGTGAATGGGGGGGGCTCTGACTCACTGTGAATGGGGGGGCTCTGACTCAGTGTGAATGGGGGGGGCTCTGACTCACTGTGAATGGGGGGGGCTCTGACTCAGTGTGAATGGGGGGGGCTCTGACTCACTGTGAATGGGGGGGGCTCTGACTCACTGTGAATGGGGGGGCTCTGACTCAGTGTGAATGGGGGGGGCTCTGACTCACTGTGAATGGGGGGGCTCTGACACATTGTGAATGGGGGGGGCTCTGACTCAGTGTGAATGGGGGGGGCTCTGACTCAGTGTGAATGGGGGGGCTCTGACTCACTGTGAATGGGGGGGGCTCTGACACAGTGTGAATGGGGGGGGCTCTGACTCACTGTGAATGGGGGGGGCTCTGACTCACTGTGAATGGGGGGGGCTCTGACTCACTGTGAATGGGGGGGGCTCTGACACAGTGTGAATGGGGGGGGCTCTGACTCAGTGTGAATGGGGGGGGCTCTGACACAGTGTGAATGGGGGGGGCTCTGACACAGTGTGAATGGGGGGGGCTCTGACACAGTGTGAATGGGGGGGGCTCTGACTCACTGTGAATGGGGGGGCTCTGACTCAGTGTGAATGGGGGGGCTCTGACTCAGTGTGAATGGGGGGGGGCTCTGACTCAGTGTGAATGGGGGGGCTCTGACTCACTGTGAATGGGGGGGGCGCTCTGACTCACTGTGAATGGGGGGGCTCTGACTCAGTGTGAATGGGGGGGGCTCTGACTCAGTGTGAATGGGGGGGCTCTGACTCAGTGTGAATGGGGGGGGCTCTGACACAGTGTGAATGGGGGGGGCTCTGACACAGTGTGAATGGGGGGGGCTCTGACTCAGTGTGAATGGGGGGGCTCTGACTCAGTGTGAATGGGGGGGGCTCTGACTCAGTGTGAATGGGGGGGGCTCTGACTCAGTGTGAATGGGGGGGCTCTGACTCAGTGTGAATGGGGGGGGCTCTGACTCAGTGTGAATGGGGGGGGCTCTGACTCAGTGTGAATGGGGGGGCTCTGACTCAGTGTGAATGGGGGGGGCTCTGACACAGTGTGAATGGGGGGGGGCTCTGACACAGTGTGAATGGGGGGGCTCTGACACAGTGTGAATGGGGGGGCTCTGACTCACTGTGAATGGGGGGGGCTCTGACACAGTGTGAATGGGGGGGGCTCTGACACAGTGTGAATGGGGGGGGCTCTGACTCAGTGTGAATGGGGGGCTCTGACTCACTGTGAATGGGGGGGGCTCTGACTCACTGTGAATGGGGGGGGGCTCTGACACAGTGTGAATGGGGGGGGCTCTGACTCACTGTGAATGGGGGGGGCTCTGACTCAGTGTGAATGGGGGGGGCTCTGACTCACTGTGAATGGGGGGGGCTCTGACTCACTGTGAATGGGGGGGGCTCTGACACACTGTGAATGGGGGGGGCTCTGACTCACTGTGAATGGGGGGGGCTCTGACTCACTGTGAATGGGGGGCTCTGACTCACTGTGAATGGGGGGGGCTCTGACTCAGTGTGAATGGGGGGGCTCTGACTCAGTGTGAATGGGGGGGGGCTCTGACTCACTGTGAATGGGGGGGCTCTGACACAGTGTGAATGGGGGGGGCTCTGACTCAGTGTGAATGGGGGGGCTCTGACTCACTGTGAATGGGGGGGGCTCTGACACAGTGTGAATGGGGGGGGGCTCTGACTCAGTGTGAATGGGGGGGGCTCTGACTCACTGTGAATGGGGGGGGTCTGACTCACTGTGAATGGGGGGGCTCTGACTCAGTGTGAATGGGGGGGGCTCTGACTCACTGTGAATGGGGGGGGCTCTGACTCACTGTGAATGGGGGGGCTCTGACTCACTGTGAATGGGGGGGGCTCTGACTCACTGTGAATGGGGGGGGCTCTGACTCAGTGTGAATGGGGGGGGCTCTGACTCAGTGTGAATGGGGGGCTCTGACACAGTGTGAATGGGGGGGGCTCTGACTCACTGTGAATGGGGGGGCTCTGACTCACTGTGAATGGGGGGGGCTCTGACTCACTGTGAATGGGGGGGTCTCTGACTCAGTGTGAATGGGGGGGCTCTGACTCAGTGTGAATGGGGGGGGCTCTGACACAGTGTGAATGGGGGGGCTCTGACTCAGTGTGAATGGGGGGGGCTCTGACTCACTGTGAATGGGGGGGTCTCTGACTCAGTGTGAATGGGGGGGGCTCTGACTCAGTGTGAATGGGGGGGGCTCTGACTCAGGGTATATGGGGGGGGCTCTGACTCAGTGTGAATGGGGGGGCTCTGACTCACTGTGAATGGGGGGGGCTCTGACTCACTGTGAATGGGGGGGCTCTGACTCACTGTGAATGGGGGGGGCTCTGACTCACTGTGAATGGGGGGGGCTCTGACTCACTGTGAATGGGGGGGGCTCTGACTCAGTGTGAATGGGGGGGGCTCTGACTCAGTGTGAATGGGGGGGGCTCTGACTCAGTGTGAATGGGGGGGGCTCTGACTCAGTGTGAATGGGGGGGGCTCTGACTCAGTGTGAATGGGGGGGGCTCTGACTCACTGTGAATGGGGGGGGCTCTGACTCACTGTGAATGGGGGGGGCTCTGACTCACTGTGAATGGGGGGGCTCTGACTCACTGTGAATGGGGGGGGCTCTGACTCAGTGTGAATGGGGGGGGCTCTGACTCAGTGTGAATGGGGGGGGCTCTGACTCACTGTGAATGGGGGGGGCTCTGACTCACTGTGAATGGGGGGGGCTCTGACTCACTGTGAATGGGGGGGGCTCTGACTCAGTGTGAATGGGGGGGGCTCTGACTCAGTGTAAATGGGGGGGGCTCTGACTCACTGTGAATGGGGGGGGCTCTGACTCAGTGTGAATGGGGGGGGCTCTGACTCACTGTGAATGGGGGGGGCTCTGACACAGTGTGAATGGGGGGGGCCCTGACTCACTGTGAATGGGGGGGGCTCTGACACAGTGTGAATGGGGGGGCTCTGACTCACTGTGAATGGGGGGGGCTCTGACTCACTGTGAATGGGGGGGGCCCTGACTCACTGTGAATGGGGGGGGCTCTGACTCACTGTGAATGGGGGGGGCTCTGACTCACTGTGAATGGGGGGGGCTCTGACACAGTGTGAATGGGGGGGCTCTGACTCACTGTGAATGGGGGGGGCTCTGACTCAGTGTGAATGGGGGGGGCTCTGACTCACTGTGAATGGGGGGGGCTCTGACTCACTGTGAATGGGGGGGCTCTGACTCAG
The DNA here is from genome assembly GCF_052327205.1 of Somniosus microcephalus. NCBI lineage: Eukaryota > Metazoa > Chordata > Chondrichthyes > Squaliformes > Somniosidae > Somniosus > Somniosus microcephalus. The sequence continues at coordinate 13,667,077 of NC_141018.1, read as the reverse complement.
TGTGAATGGGGGGGGCTCTGACTCACTGTGAATGGGGGGGGCTCTGACTCACTGTGAATGGGGGGGGCTCTGACTCACTGTGAATGGGGGGGGCTCTGACTCACTGTGAATGGGGGGGGCTCTGACTCACTGTGAATGGGGGGGCTCTGACTCACTGTGAATGGGGGGGCTCTGACTCACTGTGAATGGGGGGGGCTCTGACTCACTGTGAATGGGGGGGGCTCTGACTCAGTGTGAATGGGGGGGGCTCTGACTCACTGTGAATGGGGGGGCTCTGACTCAGTGTGAATGGGGGGGGCTCTGACTCAGTGTGAATGGGGGGGGCTCTGACTCAGTGTGAATGGGGGGGGCTCTGACTCACTGTGAATGGGGGGGGCTCTGACTCACTGTGAATGGGGGGGGCTCTGACACAGTGTGAATGGGGGGGGCTCTGACTCACTGTGAATGGGGGGGCTCTGACTCACTGTGAATGGGGGGGCTCTGACTCATTGTGAATGGGGGGGGCTCTGACTCAGTGTGAATGGGGGGGCTCTGACACAGTGTGAATGGGGGGGCTCTGACTCACTGTGAATGGGGGGCTCTGACTCACTGTGAATGGGGGGGGCTCTGACTCACTGTGAATGGGGGGGGCTCTGACACAGTGTGAATGGGGGGGGCTCTGACACAGTGTGAATGGGGGGGCTCTGACTCACTGTGAATGGGGGGGGCTCTGACTCACTGTGAATGGGGGGGGCTCTGACTCACTGTGAATGGGGGGGGCTCTGACTCACTGTGAATGGGGGGGGCTCTGACACAGTGTGAATGGGGGGGGGCTCTGACACAGTGTGAATGGGGGGGCTCTGACTCACTGTGAATGGGGGGGGCTCTGACTCAGTGTGAATGGGGGGGCTCTGACACAGTGTGAATGGGGGGGGCTCTGACACAGTGTGAATGGGGGGGGCTCTGACTCACTGTGAATGGGGGGGCTCTGACTCACTGTGAATGGGGGGGGCTCTGACTCAGTGTGAATGGGGGGGGCTCTGACACAGTGTGAATGGGGGGGGCTCTGACTCAGTGTGAATGGGGGGGCTCTGACTCAGTGTGAATGGGGGGGGCTCTGACACAGTGTGAATGGGGGGGGCTCTGACACAGTGTGAATGGGGGGGGCTCTGACTCAGTGTGAATGGGGGGGGCTCTGACTCAGTGTGAATGGGGGGGGCTCTGACTCAGTGTGAATGGGGGGGGCTCTGACACAGTGTGAATGGGGGGGGCTCTGACACAGTGTGAATGGGGGGGGCTCTGACTCAGTGTGAATGGGGGGGCTCTGACTCACTGTGAATGGGGGGGCTCCGACACAGTGTGAATGGGGGGGCTCTGACTCAGTGTGAATGGGGGGGGCTCTGACTCAGTGTGAATGGGGGGGGCTCTGACTCAGTGTGAATGGGGGGGGCTCTGACTCAGTGTGAATGGGGGGGGCTCTGACTCAGTGTGAATGGGGGGGGCTCTGACTCACTGTGAATGGGGGGGCTCTGACACAGCTGTGAATGGGGGGGGCTCTGACTCAGTGTGAATGGGGGGCTCTGACTCACTGTGAATGGGGGGGGCTCTGACTCACTGTGAATGGGGGGGGCTCTGACTCACTGTGAATGGGGGGGCTCTGACTCACTGTGAATGGGGGGGGCTCTGACTCACTGTGAATGGGGGGGGCTCTGACTCACTGTGAATGGGGGGGGCTCTGACTCACTGTGAATGGGGGGGGCTCTGACTCACTGTGAATGGGGGGGTGCTCTGACTCAGTGTGAATGGGGGGGCTCTGACTCAGTGTGAATGGGGGGGCTCTGACACAGTGTGAATGGGGGGGGCTCTGACACAGTGTGAATGGGGGGGTTCTGACTCACTGTGAATGGGGGGGGCTCTGACTCAGTGTGAATGGGGGGGCTCTGACTCACTGTGAATGGGGGGGGCTCTGACTCACTGTGAATGGGGGGGCTCTGACTCACTGTGAATGGGGGGGGCTCTGACTCACTGTGAATGGAGGGGGCTCTGACTCACTGAATGGGGGGGGCTCTGACTCACTGTGAATGGGGTGGGCTCTGACTCGCTGTGAATGGGGGGGGCTCTGACTCACTGTGAATGGGGGGGGCTCTGAGTCACTGTGAATGGGGGGGGCTCTGACACAGTGTGAATGGGGGGGCTCTGACTCACTGTGAATGGGGGGGCTCTGACTCACTGTGAATGGGGGGGGCTCTGACTCACTGTGAATGGGGGGGCTCTGACTCACTGTGAATGGGGGGGGCTCTGACTCAGTGTGAATGGGGGGGGCTCTGACTCAGTGTGAATGGGGGGGGCTCTGACTCACTGTGAATGGGGGGGCTCTGACTCACTGTGAATGGGGGGGGCTCTGACTCAGCTGTGAATGGGGGGGCTCTGACTCACTGTGAATGGGGGGGGCTCTGACTCACTGTGAATGGGGGGGGCTCTGACTCACGTGTGAATGGGGGGGGCTCTGACTCACTGTGAATGGGGGGGGCTCTGACTCACTGTGAATGGGGGGGCTCTGACTCACTGTGAATGGGGGGGGCTCTGACTCACTGTGAATGGGGGGGGCTCTGACTCACTGTGAATGGGGGGGCTCTGACTCAGTGTGAATGGGGGGGGCTCTGACTCACTGTGAATGGGGGGGGCTCTGACTCAGTGTGAATGGGGGGGCTCTGACTCAGTGTGAATGGGGGGGGCTCTGACTCAGTGTGAATGGGGGGGGCTCTGACTCACTGTGAATGGGGGGGGCTCTGACTCAGTGTGAATGGGGGGGCTCTGACTCAGTGTGAATGGGGGGGCTCTGACTACTCAGTGTGAATGGGGGGGGCTCTGACTCAGTGTGAATGGGGGGGGCTCTGACTCACTGTGAATGGGGGGGGCTCTGACTCACTGTGAATGGGGGGGGCTCTGACTCACTGTGAATGGGGGGGGCTCTGACTCACTGTGAATGGGGGGGGCTCTGACACAGTGTGAATGGGGGGGGCTCTGACTCAGTGTGAATGGGGGGGGCTCTGACACAGTGTGAATGGGGGGGGCTCTGACTCACTGTGAATGGGGGGGGCCCTGACTCACTGTGAATGGGGGGGGCTCTGACTCACTGTGAATGGGGGGGGCTCTGACTCAGTGTGAATGGGGGGGGCTCTGACTCAGTGTGAATGGGGGGCTCTGACTCACTGTGAATGGGGGGGGCTCTGACTCAGTGTGAATGGGGGGCTCTGACTCACTGTGAATGGGGGGGGCTCTGACTCACTGTGAATGGGGGGGGCTCTGACACAGTGTGAATGGGGGGGGCTCTGACTCACTGTGAATGGGCGGGGCTCTGACTCACTGTGAATGTGGGGGGCTCTGACTCACTGTGAATGGGGGGGCTCTGACTCACTGTGAATGGGGGGCTCTGACACAGTGTGAATGGGGGGGGCTCTGACTCACTGTGAATGGGGGGGGCTCTGACTCACTGTGAATGGGGGGGGCTCTGACTCACTGTGAATGGGGGGGGCTCTGACTCAGTGTGAATGGGTGGGGCTCTGACTCAGTGTGAATGGGGGGGGCTCTGACTCACTGTGAATGGGGGGGGCTCTGACTCAGTGTGAATGGGGGGGCTCTGACTCAGTGTGAATGGGGGGGGCTCTGACTCAGTGTGAATGGGGGGGGCTCTGACTCAGTGTGAATGGGGGGGGCTCTGACTCAGTGTGAATGGGGGGGCTCTGACTCACTGTGAATGGGGGGGGCTCTGACTCACTGTGAATGGGGGGGGCTCTGACTCAGTGTGAATGGGGGGGCTCTGACTCAGTGTGAATGGGGGGGGCTCTGACTCACTGTGAATGGGGGGGGCTCTGACTCACTGTGAATGGGGGGGGCTCTGACTCAGTGTGAATGGGGGGGGCTCTGACTCACTGTGAATGGGGGGGGCTCTGACACAGTGTGAATGGGGGGGGCTCTGACTCACTGTGAATGGGGGGGGCTCTGACTCAGTGTGAATGGGGGGGGCTCTGACTCAGTGTGAATGGGGGGGCTCTGACTCAGTGTGAATGGGGGGGCTCTGACTCACTGTGAATGGGGGGGGCTCTGACTCAGTGTGAATGGGGGGGCTCTGACACACTGTGAATGGGGGGGGCTCTGACTCAGTGTGAATGGGGGGGGCTCTGACTCACTGTGAATGGGGGGGGCTCTGACTCACTGTGAATGGGGGGGGCTCTGACTCACTGTGAATGGGGGGGGCTCTGACTCACTGTGAATGGGGGGGGCTCTGACTCACTGTGAATGGGGGGGGCTCTGACTCAGTGTGAATGGGGGGGGCTCTGACTCAGTGTGAATGGGGGGGGCTCTGACACAGTGTGAATGGGGGGGGCTCTGACTCACTGTGAATGGGGGGGGGCTCTGACACAGTGTGAATGGGGGGGGCTCTGACACAGTGTGAATGGGGGGGGCTCTGACTCACTGTGAATGGGGGGGGCTCTGACTCAGTGTGAATGGGGGGGCTCTGACTCACTGTGAATGGGGGGGGCTCTGACTCACTGTGAATGGGGGGGGCTCTGACTCACTGAATGGGGGGGGCTCTGACTCACTGTGAATGGGGGGGGCTCTGACTCACTGTGAATGGGGGGGGCTCTGACTCACTGTGAATGGGGGGGCTCTGACTCACTGTGAATGGGGGGGGCTCTGACTCACTGAATGGGGGGGGCTCTGACTCACTGTGAATGGGGGGGGCTCTGACTCACTGTGAATGGGGGGGGCTCTGACTCACTGTGAATGGGGGGGGCTCTGACTCACTGTGAATGGGGGGGCTCTGACTCACTGTGAATGGGGGGGCTCTGACTCACTGTGAATGGGGGGGGCTCTGACTCACTGTGAATGGGGGGGGCTCTGACTCAGTGTGAATGGGGGGGGCTCTGACTCACTGTGAATGGGGGGGCTCTGACTCAGTGTGAATGGGGGGGGCTCTGACTCACTGTGAATGGGGGGTTCTGACTCAGTGTGAATGGGGGGGGCTCTGACTCACTGTGAATGGGGGGGGCTCTGACTCAGTGTGAATGGGGGGGGGCTCTGACTCACTGTGAATGGGGGGGGCTCTGACTCAGTGTGAATGGGGGGGGCTCTGACTCAGTGTGAATGGGGGGGGCTCTGACTCACTGTGAATGGGGGGGCTCTGACTCACTGTGAATGGGGGGGGCTCTGACTCACTGTGAATGGGGGGGGCTCTGACTCACTGTGAATGGGGGGGGCTCTGACTCACTGTGAATGGGGGGGCTCTGACTCACTGTGAATGGGGGGGGCTCTGACTCACTGTGAATGGGGGGGGGCTCTGACTCACTGTGAATGGGGGGCTCTGACACAGTGTGAATGGGGGGGGCTCTGACTCACTGTGAATGGGGGGGCTCTGACACAGTGTGAATGGGGGTGGCTCTGACTCACTGTGAATGGGGGGGGCTCTGACACAGTGTGAATGGGGGGGGCTCTGACTCAGTGTGAATGGGGGGGGCTCTGACTCACTGTGAATGGGGGGGGCTCTGACTCACTGTGAATGGGGGGGCTCTGACTCAGTGTGAATGGGGGGTGCTCTGACTCACTGTGAATGGGGGGGCTCTGACACAGTGTGAATGGGGGGGGCTCTGACTCAGTGTGAATGGGGGGGGCTCTGACACAGTGTGAATGGGGGGGCTCTGACTCAGTGTGAATGGGGGGGGCTCTGACTCACTGAATGGGGGGGGCTCTGACTCACTGTGAATGGGGGGGGCTCTGACTCACTGTGAATGGGGGGGGCTCTGACTCACTGTGAATGGGGGGGGCTCTGACTCACTGTGAATGGGGGGGGCTCTGACTCACTGTGAATGGTGGGGGGCTCTGACTCACTGTGAATGGGGGGGGCTCTGACTCAGTGTGAATGGGGGGGGCTCTGACTCACTGTGAATGGGGGGGCTCTGACTCACTGAATGGGGGGGCTCTGACTCACTGTGAATGGGGGGGGCTCTGACTCACTGTGAATGGGGGGGGCTCTGACTCACTGTGAATGGGGGGGGCTCTGACTCACTGTGAATGGGGGGGGCTCTGACTCAGTGTGAATGGGGGGGGCTCTGACTCAGTGTGAATGGGGGGGGGCTCTGACACAGTGTGAATGGGGGGGGGCTCTGACTCACTGTGAATGGGGGGGGCTCTGACTCAGTGTGAATGGGGGGGGCTCTGACTCAGTGTGAATGGGGGTGGCGCTCTGACTCAGTGTGAATGGGGGGGGCTCTGACTCAGTGTGAATGGGGGGGCTCTGACTCACTGTGAATGGGGGGGGCTCTGACTCACTGTGAATGGGGGGGACTCTGACTCACTGTGAATGGGGGGGGCTCTGACTCAGTGTGAATGGGGGGCTCTGACTCAGTGTGAATGGGGGGGGCTCTGACACAGTGTGAATGGGGGGGGCTCTGACTCACTGTGAATGGGGGGGGCTCTGACTCACTGTGAATGGGGGGGGCTCTGACTCAGTGTGAATGGGGGGGGCTCTGACTCAGTGTGAATGGGGGGGGCTCTGACTCACTGTGAATGGGGGGTGGGTCTGACTCACTGTGAATGGGGGGGGCTCTGACTCACTGTGAATGGGGGGGGCTCTGACTCAGTGTGAATGGGGGGGGCTCTGACTCACTGTGAATGGGGGGGGCTCTGACTCACTGTGAATGGGGGGGCTCTGACACAGTGTGAATGGGGGGGGGCTCTGACTCTGTGAATGGGGGGGCTCTGACTCACTGTGAATGGGGGGGGGCTCTGACTCAGTGTGAATGGGGGGGGCTCTGACACAGTGTGAATGGGGGGGCTCTGACTCAGTGTGAATGGGGGGGCTCTGACTCACTGTGAATGGGGGGGGCTCTGACTCACTGTGAATGGGGGGGCTCTGACTCAGTGTGAATGGGGGTCTCTGACACAGTGTGAATGGGGGGGGGCTCTGACTCAGTGTGAATGGGGGGGCTCTGACTCACTGTGAATGGGGGGCTCTGACTCACTGTGAATGGGGGGGGCTCTGACTCAGTGTGAATGGGGGGGGCTCTGACTCAGTGTGAATGGGGGGGGCTCTGACTCAGTGTGAATGGGGGGGGCTCGGATTCAGTGTGAATGGGGGGGGCTCTGACTCAGTGTGAATGGGGGGGGCTCTGACTCAGTGTGAATGGGGGGGGCTCTGACACACTGTGAATGGGGGGGGCTCTGACTCAGTGTGAATGGGGGGGGCTCTGACTCAGTGTGAATGGGGGGGGCTCTGACTCAGTGTGAATGGGGGGGCTCTGACACAGTGTGAATGGGGGGGGCTCTGACTCAGTGTGAATGGGGGGGGCTCTGACACAGTGTGAATGGGGGGGGCTCTGACTCAGTGTGAATGGGGGGGGCTCTGACTCACTGTGAATGGGGGGGCTCTGACTCAGTGTGAATGGGGGGGGCTCTGACTCACTGTGAATGGGGGGGGCTCTGACTCAGTGTGAATGGGGGGGGCTCTGACTCAGTGTGAATGGGGGGGTCTCTGACTCACTGTGAATGGGGGGGCTCTGACACAGTGTGAATGGGGGGGGCTCTGACTCAGTGTGAATGGGGGGGGCTCTGACACAGTGTGAATGGGGGGGCTCTGACTCACTGTGAATGGGGGGGGCTCTGACTCAGTGTGAATGGGGGGGCTCTGACACAGTGTGAATGGGGGGGGCTCTGACTCAGTGTGAATGGGGGGGCGCTCTGACTCTGTGAATGGGGGGGCTCTGACTCACTGTGAATGGGGGGGGCTCTGACTCAGTGTGAATGGGGGGGGGCTCTGACACAGTGTGAATGGGGGGGGCTCTGACTCAGTGTGAATGGGGGGGGCTCTGACTCAGTGTGAATGGGGGGGCTCTGACTCACTGTGAATGGGGGGGGCTCTGACTCAGTGTGAATGGGGGGGCGCTCTGACTCAGTGTGAATGGGGGGGCTCTGACTCACTGTGAATGGGGGGGGCTCTGACTCAGTGTGAATGGGGGGGGGCTCTGACACAGTGTGAATGGGGGGGGCTCTGACTCAGTGTGAATGGGGGGGGCTCTGACTCAGTGTGAATGGGGGGGGCTCTGACTCACTGTGAATGGGGGGGGCTCTGACTCAGTGTGAATGGGGGGGCTCTGACTCACTGTGAATGGGGGGGGCTCTGACTCAGTGTGAATGGGGGGGCTCTGACTCAGTGTGAATGGGGGGGGCTCTGACTCACTGTGAATGGGGGGGGCTCTGACTCACTGTGAATGGGGGGGGCGCTCTGACACAGTGTGAATGGGGGGGCTCTGACTCAGTGTGAATGGGGGGGGGCTCTGACTCACTGTGAATGGGGGGGGGCTCTGACACAGTGTGAATGGGGGGGCTCTGACACAGTGTGAATGGGGGGGTGCGCTCTGACTCACTGTGAATGGGGGGGGCTCTGACTCAGTGTGAATGGGGGGGGCTCTGACACAGTGTGAATGGGGGGGCTCTGACACAGTGTGAATGGGGGGGTGCGCTCTGACTCACTGTGAATGGGGGGGGCTCTGACTCACTGTGAATGGGGGGGGGCTCTGACTCACTGTGAATGGGGGGGCTCTGACTCACTGTGAATGGGGGGGCTCTGACTCAGTGTGAATGGGGGGGGGCTCTGACTCACTGTGAATGGGGGGGGGCTCTGACACAGTGTGAATGGGGGGGCTCTGACACAGTGTGAATGGGGGGTGCGCTCTGACTCACTGTGAATGGGGGGGGCTCTGACTCACTGTGAATGGGGGGGGGCTCTGACTCACTGTGAATGGGGGGGGCTCTGACTCACTGTGAATGGGGGGGGCTCTGACTCACTGTGAATGGGTGGGGCTCTGACTCACTGTGAATGGGGGGGCTCTGACTCACTGTGAATGGGGGGGGCTCTGACACAGTGTGAATGGGGGGGGGCTCTGACACAGTGTGAATGGGGGGGGGCGCTCTGACACAGTGTGATTGGGGGGGGGGGCTCTGACACAGTGTGAATGGGGGGGGCGCTCTGACTCACTGTGAATGGGGGGGGGCTCTGAATCACTGTGAATGGGGGGGGCTCTGACTCACTGTGAATGGGGGGGCTCTGACTCTCTGTGAATGGGGGGGGCTCTGACTCACTGTGAATGGGGGGGCTCTGACTCTCTGTGAATGGGGGGGGCTCTGACTCACTGTGAATGGGGGGGGGCTCTGAATCACTGTGAATGGGGGGGGCTCTGACTCACTGTGAATGGGGGGGCTCTGACTCAGTGTGAATGGGGGGGGCTCTGACTCACTGTGAATGGGGGGGGCTCTGACACAGTGTGAATGGGGGGGGGCTCTGACACAGTGTGAATGGGGGGGGGCGCTCTGACACAGTGTGAATGCGGGGGGGGCTCTGACACAGTGTGAATGGGGGGGGCGCTCTGACTCACTGTGAATGGGGGGGGCGCTCTGACTCACTGTGAATGGGGGGGGCTCTGACACAGTGTGAATAGGGGGGGCTCTGACTCAGTGTGAATGGGGGGGGCTCTGACTCACTGTGAATGGGGGGCTCTGACTCAGTGAATGGGGGGGGCTCTGACTCACTGTGAATGGGGGGGGCTCTGACTCACTGTGAATGGGGGGGGCTCTGACTCACTGTGAATGGGGGGGGCTCTGACACAGTGTGAATGGGGGTGCTCTGACTCAGTGTGAATGGGGGGGGCTCTGACTCAGTGCCCTTGCTGTTACCTGAGAGCCAGCCCAGAACACTGCCGCCCAGGCTGAGATGATCCAGCCTGAAATCCTCGTTAAACCGCGTGCTTGATCCGCCTGCTGCTCTCAGGCCTGAGAGAAGGACATGCATTCTGCTCCATTGCAAGACAGAGCCTCAGTTTCCTCCTTATGCAACACTGCAGGGCAAATTGGGAGATGTTGCCAACACCTCCTGCTCCAGCCTGGAACGAGCCAGTTGCATAAATGTTCATGGCCACCGTCACCATCACAGCCACTGGCAATGCGGTCCTTGCCCTGCTCCGAGGTTGGAGTTGTGGCTGCAGCAGGCGGCAGATTTCAGTGAGGACGCACAGACGTCTGACGCACTGTTCCTCGCTGAGGTTCGGGCAGGAGTATTGCTCCCTGAACACCCTGGGCAGATATGGCCTCCTGCTGAGAGCCCTCCTTCCCCTCCTCCTCCCTCTTCCAGCAGCTTGTCCTGCTCTGCATGGCCTCTCTTCATTCTCCCTGTCATGCTGTAGGCCAGGTGGAATGGCCACTACTGCCCCCATGTCTTGGAGCAAGTGGTCTGTTCAGAATCCTTCAAGTCAAGACAAAGTCCTACAACACGTGCCACACCGCTCCCTGTAGACTTTAGCTACTTTAAAGAATGCTAGAATCCACCAAACACTTCTACAAACACAGCAAAAGACAATAGAAATCAACCAGCAACTAACCTGTAAGTAGTTGATGACCATTTAAATAGCAATACAATAGCAAAATACTGCAGATGCTGGAAATCTGAAATAACAACAGAAAACGCTGGTAACACTCAGCAGGCCAGGCAGCATCCGTGGAGAGAGAAACAGAGTTAACGTTTTAGGTCTGGGACCCTTCATCAGAACTGGAAAAAGCTGGATATGTAACAGATACAGGAAACTCTTTGGTATCCGGCACCGACGGGACCGGGATGGTGCCGGCTGATTAAAAATTCCGGATGACAGAGAGGGTTATCTACCGTTGGCATATCTCGATTTTCTGTTTTAAAGTTAACACCATTCTCTTCCTTTTGCTTGGACCAACTTTTGGGAATTCCATAATGCAAGATGGGGGAGATAATTCACAATAAAGATGGAGAAACACACAGAAAAATGGCGGATCGGAAGAGACTACCGGCAGCATGGGAGACCCAGACTCCTGTTAGTGAGGTGTCGGACTTCCGACAGCGCCAAGAAGCCGAGTAGTGGCAGTTTGGAGAACTACCCCCACTGACTAACTCGGCCACCGCGGGAGACTCGGACTCGGCAACATTTCCGGTTATTGAGGTGTTGTTTTTGGAGTATGAATTTTGCCGGTTAATAGAAAATTCTGGATATTTAGGTGCCGTTTAAACGAGAGTTTCCTGTATTAAGCAGGTGCAGAGACAGGGGGTGTGGGGGGGGGCTGGGGAGGAAGGAATTGAAGGAACAGTCTGTGCTTTTGTAAGAGGCAGGAAAGATAAAATGTTGCAAATGGGAATGGCAAAATCATTCAGCATGAAAAATGGGGGCAGGGGTTATAGTTTGAAATTGTTGAACTCAATGTTAAGGCCAGAAGGCTTTAAAGTGCCCAATCGAAAGATGAGGTGCTGTTCCTTGAGCTTACGTTGAGCTTCATTGGAACAATGTAATAGGCCGAGGACAGAGAGATCAGCGTGGGAGTGAAGCGGAGAATTAAAGTGACAGGTGACCGGAAGCTCGGGGTCACCCTTACGGACTGAACAGAGGTGTTCCGCAAAGTGGTCGCCCAATCTACGTTTGGTCTCCCCAGTGTAGAGGAGACCGCATCGTGAGCAGCGAATATAGTAGATTAAATTGCAAGCAGTACAAGTAAATCGCTGTTTCACCTGGAAGGGGTGTTTGGGGCCCTGGACAGTGGGAAGGGAGGAGGTAAAAGGGCATGTGTTGCATCTCCTGCGCTTGCACGGGAAGGTGCCAGGCGAAGGAGAAGGGCTGTTAGGGGTGAATGAGGAGTGGACCAGGATGTCGCGGAGGGAGTGGTCCCTTCAGAATGCTGAAAGGGGAGGTGAGGGGAAGATGCGTTTGGTGGTGGGATCACGTTGGAAGTGGCGGAAATGGCGGAGGATGATCCGTTGAATGTGGAGGCTGGTGGGGTGAAAGGTGAGGACAAGGGGAACCCTATCATGGTTCTGGGAGGAAGGGGAAGGGGTGAGAGCAGAAGTGCGGGAAATGGAACGGACACGGTCGAGGGCCGTGTCAACCACGGTAGAGGGGAATCCTCGGTTGAGGAAAAAGGAAGACATGTCGGAAGCACTAGTATGGAAGGTGGCATCGTCAGAACAGACGTGGCGGAGACGGAGAAACTGGGAGAATGGAATAGAGTCCTTACAGGAAGCGGGATGGGAGGAAGTTTAGTCCAGGTAGCTGTGGGAGTCAGTGGGCTTGTAGTGGATGTTTGTCGAAAGCCGATCGCCAGAAATGGAGACGGAGAAGTCAAGGAAGGGAGGAGAAGAGTCGGAGATGGACCACGTGAAGGTGAGGGAAGGGTGGAAATTGGAAGTAAAGTGAATGAACTTATCTAGTTCAGGGCGAGAGCAGGAAATGGCACCGATATCAGTCATCAATGTACCGGAAAAAGAGGTGAGGGAGGGGACCTGAGTAGGACTGGAACAAAGAATATTCCACATATCCCATGAACAGGCAGGCATAGCTAGGGCCCATGCGGGTTCCCATAGCAGCACCTTTAATTTGGAGGAAGTGAGTGGAGTCAAAGGAGAAGTTGTTCAATGTGAGAACAAGTTCAGCCAGGTGGAGGAGGGTGGTGGTGGATGGGGACTGGTTGGGCCTCTGTTCAAGGAAGAAGCAGAGCGCCCTCAGGCCGTCCTGGTGGGGGATGGAGGTGTAGAGGGAGTGGACGTCCATAGTGAAAAGGAGACCGTTGGGGCCAGGAAAGTGACGGAGGGTGTCGAGTCACGAATGTAGGTGGGAAGAGACTGGACAAGGGGAGAAAAAATAGAGTGGAGATAGGACCATTTAAATAGCGTTGGTAAGGGGGTCCTTCCTGCTGCTTAATGTGTGTTCAGCTGTGCGCGCTTAAGAGAGGGCGTTAGTTGGAGTGTTGAGCCCCAAAATGGCAGCGCTGGCATCAAATCAATGCTGCACGCTGACTGACGTCACGATCTGCTACTCTGCATAATTCCGGCACACTCTCCCTGCGCCCGCGCTAACGAGCTGCCCAAGATGGCACCGGCGCTTCCACACCAGAACACCATTTTGTAACTGAATTGGCACCTGTAGCGCCCAAACAACTGGTGCGCAAAGCCAAATTTAATGGCCAATGTTAAGTCTGTGTGTCCCAGTTATGCTTATTATAAATCACTGGACACAGACCACAAGAATAACTTTAACAGGTCTTTACTATTCGGAGGTCAGGGCTGAACTGCCCAGCAAATCCCTACACAACACTTATATACCGGTGTGGTCACCACCGGTATTACAGTATACAGCAGCCAAGAGAAAGTAGTACATCTCTTAAGGTAGTTCTCTTAAGGTGGAACAGGTTACATACACCACAATCCTCCCTTTTTAGCTTAACAGTTATATCCCCATTTAACATAACATAATAACATATATATATATACAACTTCATGCAAAACAGTTCAAAGATTCAGTCTCTGAGGAGGCCTCCTGATTCGAGTTGGATAACGCCTTTCAGGGGTCTCTGATTCTTGTTGCTGGGGTGACTCATCTAGTTGGTCTCTTATGGATTGGACATCATCATCAGGTACATTCACTTCTGAGGTAGATGCTTCAGGTTCACTAACTTCTTCCACGGTTGTCTCTGCCGTAACCATGGGTTCGACTCTTGTTCTCGATTCTACCAGTTGGTCAGCATGACGCCGTATTACATTTTCACCAATATCTACCATGTACATCAGGGGTCCTTGTCTGGCCCGAATTGTTCCAGATTGCCATTTCTCGTTTTTATAGTCCCGGGCTAACACTGGTTGTCCTATTTCGAAACTCCGAGTGGTCTTGTTATTTATATGCTGGAACTGTTTGTTTTCAACTTCCCTCCGCACATTTGGTTTTAACAAGTCCAACCTGGACCGCAACCTCCTGTTATAGAACATCATGGCAGGACTTTGGTTTGTCACTGCATGAGTGGCGTTTCGATATGCCAGTAGGAATTTGTCCACCTTGTGTTGTAGTGGGATCTGATCTTCGCTCATGGCCTTTATTGCTTTTTTGAACATTTGTACAAATCTCTCGGCCAACCCGTTTGTAGCCAGATGATATGGGGCAGAGGTATAATGTTTCACCCCATTCTTCTTCATGAATTTCTGGAATTCTTCTGACACGAACTGCGGTCCGTTGTCTGAACATATTTGTTCTGGCAATCCATTTCTTGCAAATATCGTTCTTAGCACCGCGATCGTCTTTTCCGAGGTAGTGGTAGTCATCTTAATCACTTCTGGCCATTTAGAATGTGCGTCCACCGCAATTAAAAACATGGAGTCCATGAATGGACCAGCAAAGTCAATATGTACACGTTGCCATGGGGTTGAAGGCCATTCCCATGGATGCAGCGGTGCAATCGAAGGTGCATTTTGCACTTTTTGGCACCCTGAGCAGCTTTTCGTCAGATCCTCTATCTGTTGGTCGATACCCGGCCACCACACATAAGCCCTA